>NW_027020815.1:7500-10000 GCF_036884655.1 Musa acuminata AAA Group
ATGGGGCTTTCGTATAGCAGGGACGGTGCTGCCTCTCGCTTCGCTCGCTGTCCGCCGCTCGCCGCTCGTTCGCGCAGCCAAAAATGGCCAGTTTTGGCCCGTTTTTGGGCCGTTTTGGCCAGTTTTTGGCCTGTTCTTGCGTCGCGCGGTGACCGTCGTGAGCGGAGCAAAATGTCAGCCATCTCAGCACCCTGGAACCCCCCGGGTGGCACAGGGCTGGATGGGGCTTTCGTATAGCAGGGACGGTGCTGCCTCTCGCTTCGCTCGCTGTTCGCCGCTCGCCGCTCGCTCGCGCAGCCAAAAATGGCCAGTTTTGGCCCGTTTTGGCCAGTTTTTGGCCTGTTTTTGCGTTGCGCGGTGACCATCTTGAGCGGAGCAAAATGTCAGCCATCTCAGCACCCTGGAACCCCCCGGGTGGCACAGGGCTGGATGGGGCTTTCGTATAGCAGGGACGGTGATGCCTCTCGCTTCGCTCGCTGTCCGCCGCTCGCTGCTCGCTCGCGCAGCCAAAAATGGCCAGTTTTGGCCCGTTTTTGGGCCGTTTTGGCCTGTTTTTGGGCTGTTCTTGCGTCGCGCGGTGACCGTCGTGAGCGGAGCAAAATGTCAGCCATCTCAGCACCCTGGAACCCCCCGGGTGGCACAGGGCTGGATGGGGCTTTCGTATAGCAGGGACGGTGCTGCCTCTCGCTTCGCTCGCTGTCCGCCGCTCGCCGCTCGCTCGCGCAGCCAAAAATGGCCAGTTTTGTCCCGTTTTTGGGCCGTTTTGGCCTGTTTTTGGGCTGTTCTTGCGTCGCGCGGTGACCGTCGTGAGCGGAGCAAAATGTCAGCCATCTCAGCACCCTGGAACCCCCCGGGTGGCACAGGGCTGGATGGGGCTTTCGTATAGCAGGGACGGTGCTGCCTCTCGCTTCGCTCGCTGTCCGCCGCTCGCCGCTCGCTCGCGCAGCCAAAAATGGCCAGTTTTGGCCCGTTTTTGGGCCGTTTTGGCCAGTTTTTGGCCTGTTCTTGCGTCGCGCGGTGACCGTCGTGAGCGGAGCAAAATGTCAGCCATCTCAGCACCCTGGAACCCCCCGGGTGGCACAGGGCTGGATGGGGCTTTCGTATAGCAGGGACGGTGCTGCCTCTCGCTTCGCTCGCTGTTCGCCGCTCGCCGCTCGCTCGCGCAGCCAAAAATGGCCAGTTTTGGCCCGTTTTGGCCAGTTTTTGGCCTGTTTTTGCGTTGCGCGGTGACCATCTTGAGCGGAGCAAAATGTCAGCCATCTCAGCACCCTGGAACCCCCCGGGTGGCACAGGGCTGGATGGGGCTTTCGTATAGCAGGGACGGTGATGCCTCTCGCTTCGCTCGCTGTCCGCCGCTCGCTGCTCGCTCGCGCAGCCAAAAATGGCCAGTTTTGGCCCGTTTTTGGGCCGTTTTGGCCTGTTTTTGGCCTGTTCTTGCGTCGCGCGGTGACCGTCGTGAGCGGAGCAAAATGTCAGCCATCTCAGCACCCTGGAACCCCCCGGGTGGCACAGGGCTGGATGGGGCTTTCGTATAGCAGGGACGGTGCTGCCTCTCGCTTAGCTCGCTGTCCGCCGCTCGCCGCTCGCTCGCGCAGCCAAAAATGGCCAGTTTTGTCCCGTTTTTGGGCCGTTTTGGCCTGTTTTTGGGCTGTTCTTGCGTCGCGCGGTGACCGTCGTGAGCGGAGCAAAATGTCAGCCATCTCAGCACCCTGGAACCCCCCGGGTGGCACAGGGCTGGATGGGGCTTTCGTATAGCAGGGATGGTGCTGCCTCTCGCTTCGCTCGTTGTCCGCCGCTCGCCGCTCGCTCGCGCAGCCAAAAATGGCCAGTTTTGGCCCGTTTTTGGGCCGTTTTGGCCAGTTTTTGGCCTGTTCTTGCGTCGCGCGGTGACCGTCGTGAGTGGAGCAAAATGTCAGCCATCTCAGCACCCTGGAACCCCCCGGGTGGCACAGGGCTGGATGGGGCTTTCGTATAGCAGGGACGGTGCTGCCTCTCGCTTCGCTCGCTGTCCGCCGCTCGCCGCTCGCTCGCGCAGCCAAAAATGGCCAGTTTTGGCCCGTTTTGGCCAGTTTTTGGCCTGTTTTTGCGTTGCGCGGTGACCATCTTGAGCGGAGCAAAATGTCAGCCATCTCAGCACCCTGGAACCCCCCGGGTGGCACAGGGCTGGATGGGGCTTTCGTATAGCAGGGACGGTGATGCCTCTCGCTTCGCTCGCTGTCCGCCGCTCGCTGCTCGCTCGCGCAGCCAAAAATGGCCAGTTTTGGCCCGTTTTTGGGCCGTTTTGGCCTGTTTTTGGGCTGTTCTTGCGTCGCGCGGTGACCGTCGTGAGCGGAGCAAAATGTCAGCCATCTCAGCACCCTGGAACCCCCCGGGTGGCACAGGGCTGGATGGGGCTTTCGTATAGCAGGGACGGTGCTGCCTCTCGCTTAGCTCGCTGTCCGCCGCTCTCCGCTCGCTCGCGCAGCCAAAAATGGCCAGTTTTGGCCCGTTTTTGGGCCGT
>NW_027020816.1:7500-10000 GCF_036884655.1 Musa acuminata AAA Group
TGTTCGCCGCTCGCCGCTCGCTCGCGCAGCCAAAAATGGCCAGTTTTGGCCCGTTTTTGGGCTGTTTTGGCCTGTTTTTGGTCTGTTCTGGCGTGGCGCGGTGACCGTCGTGAGCGGAGCAAAACGTCAGCCATCTCAGCACCTTGGAACCCCCCGGGTGGCACAGGGCTGGATGGGGCTTTCGTATAGCAGGGACGGTGCTGCCTCACGCTTCGCTCGCTGTTCGCCGCTCGCCGCTCGCTCGCGCAACCTAAAATGGCCAGTTTTGGCCCGTTTTTGGGCTGTTTTGGCCTGTTTTTGGTCCGTTCTTGCGTGGCACGGCGACCGTCGTGAGCGGAGCAAAACGTCAGCCATCTCAGCACCCTGGAACCCCCCGGGTGGCACAGGGCTGGATGGGGCTTTCGTATAGCAGGGACGGTGCTGCCTCTCGCTTCGCTCGCTGTTCGCCGCTCACCGCTCGCTCGCTCAGCCAAAAATGGCCAGTTTTGGCCCGTTTTTGGGCTGTTTTGGCCTGTTTTTGGTCCGTTCTTGCATGGCGCGGTGACCGTCGTGAGCGGAGCAAAACGTCAGCCATCTCAGCACCCTGGAACCCCCCGGGTGGCACAGGGCTGGATGGGGCTTTCGTATAGCAGGGACGGTGCTGCCTCACGCTTCGCTCGCTGTTCGCCGCTCGCCGCTCGCTCGCGCAGCCAAAAATGACCAGTTTTGGCCCGTTTTTGGGCTGTTTTGGCCTGTTTATGGTCCGTTCTTGCGTGGTGCGGTGACCGTCGTGAGCGGAGCAAAACGTCAGCCATCTCAGCACCCTGGAACCCCCCGGGTGGCACAGGGCTGGATGGGGCTTTCGTATATAGCAGGGACGGTGCTGCCTCTCGCTTCGCTCGCTGTCCGCCGCTCGCCGCTCGCTCGCGCAGCCAAAAATGGCCAGTTTTGGCCCGTTTTTGGGCCGTTTTGGCCAGTTTTTGGCCTGTTCTTGCATTGCGCGGTGACCGTCGAGAGCGGAGCAAAACGTCAGCCATCTCAGCACCCTGGAACCCCCCGGGTGGCACAGGGCTGGATGGGGCTTTCGTATAGCAGGGACGGTGCTGCCTCTCGCTTCGCTCGCTGTCCGCCGCTCGCCGCTCGCTCGTGCAGCCAAAAATGGCCAGTTTTGGCCCGTTTTTGGGCCGTTTTGGCCAGTTTTTGGCCTGTTCTTGCATTGCGCGGTGACCGTCGAGAGCGGAGCAAAACGTCAGCCATCTCAGCACCCTGGAACCCCCCGGGTGGCACAGGGCTGGATGGGGCTTTCGTATAGCAGGGACGGTGCTGCCTCTCGCTTCGCTCGCTGTCCGCCGCTCGCCGCTCGCTCGTGCAGCCAAAAATGGCCAGTTTTGGCCCGTTTTTGGGCCGTTTTGGCCAGTTTTTGGCCTGTTCTTGCATTGCGCGGTGACCGTCGAGAGCGGAGCAAAACGTCAGCCATCTCAGCACCCTGGAACCCCCCGGGTGGCACAGGGCTGGATGGGGCTTTCGTATAGCAGGGACGGTGCTGCCTCTCGCTTCGCTCGCTGTCCGCCGCTCGCCGCTCGCTCGTGCAGCCAAAAATGGCCAGTTTTGGCCCGTTTTTGGGCCGTTTTGGCCAGTTTTTGGCCTGTTCTTGCATTGCGCGGTGACCGTCGAGAGCGGAGCAAAACGTCAGCCATCTCAGCACCCTGGAACCCCCCGGGTGGCACAGGGCTGGATGGGGCTTTCGTATAGCAGGGACGGTGCTGCCTCTCGCTTCGCTCGCTGTCCGCCGCTCGCCGCTCGCTCGTGCAGCCAAAAATGGCCAGTTTTGGCCCGTTTTTGGGCCGTTTTGGCCAGTTTTTGGCCTGTTCTTGCATTGCGCGGTGACCGTCGAGAGCGGAGCAAAACGTCAGCCATCTCAGCACCCTGGAACCCCCCGGGTGGCACAGGGCTGGATGGGGCTTTCGTATAGCAGGGACGGTGCTGCCTCTCGCTTCGCTCGCTGTCCGCCGCTCGCCGCTCGCTCGCGCAGCCAAAAATGGCCAGTTTTGGCCCGTTTTTGGGCCGTTTTGGCCAGTTTTTGGCCTGTTCTTGCATTGCGCGGTGACCGTCGAGAGCGGAGCAAAACGTCAGCCATCTCAGCACCCTGGAACCCCCCGGGTGGCACAGGGCTGGATGGGGCTTTCGTATAGCAGGGACGGTGCTGCCTCTCGCTTCGCTCGCTGTCCGCCGCTCGCCGCTCGCGCAGCCAAAAATGGCCAGTTTTGGCCCGTTTTTGGGCCGTTTTGGCCAGTTTTTGGCCTGTTCTTGCATTGCGCGGTGACCGTCGAGAGCGGAGCAAAACGTCAGCCATCTCAGCACCCTGGAACCCCCCGGGTGGCACAGGGCTGGATGGGGCTTTCGTATAGCAGGGACGGTGCTGCCTCTCGCTTCGCTCGCTGTTCGCCGCTCGCCGCTCGCTCGCGCAGCCAAAAATGGCCAGTTTTGGCCCGTTTTTGGGCTGTTTTGGCCAGTTTTTGGC
>NW_027020817.1:0-21819 GCF_036884655.1 Musa acuminata AAA Group
TGAAGTCATCATCTAAAAATTTCTTCGTAAACATACAATGATCAGACATGTATGGTTCCAGGATGGGTGACCCCATGGGAAGTCCTCGTGTTGCACTCCTTTTTGCGCCCCGAGCGGCCAAAACCTCTCCCGTCGACCTCCGAGGCGATGGTTTTGGGCCTCGGAATTCGCCGTGACCGCTACGCAGTCAGTCTCGTGGGGCTCGGAGAGAGCTTTCCGGAATGGGGCCGCAATAGCGATTCCGAGTTCGTTCGAGAAAGTCCCGATGGTTTCGGCGCGCGCTTGCCGTGTCCGGTACGCGGTCGGCCTCGTGGGCATCGGAGAGATCCGACGATGGCGATTCCGAGATCGTTCGAGAGGTTTCGGGGCGCGCAATGGGCTCCGGTCGTCGATATGCGCCGTCCGCGACGTGCACAAAGGCGAGGGACGACGCACACAAAACGAGTGCGATCATACCAGCACTAAAGCACCGGATCCCATCAGAACTCCGAAGTTAAGCGTGCTTGGGCGAGAGTAGTACTAGGATGGGTGACCCCCTGGGAAGTCCTCGTGTTGCACTCCTTTTTGCGCCCCGAGCGGCCAAAAGACTTACTTAAAACTCTCCTTTAAGCTTTTCAATTTTTCCAGCATCATGGCCAACAGTAAATGTGTCAGTAACATGTAAATGAAGTCATCATCTAAAAATTTCTTCGTAAACATACAATGATCAGACATGTATGGTTCCAGGATGGGTGACCCCATGGGAAGTCCTCGTGTTGCACTCCTTTTTGCGCCCCGAGCGGCCAAAACCTCTCCCGTCGACCTCCGAGGCGATGGTTTTGGGCCTCGGAATTCGCCGTGACCGCTACGCAGTCAGTCTCGTGGGGCTCGGAGAGAGCTTTCCGGAATGGGGCCGCAATAGCGATTCCGAGTTCGTTCGAGAAAGTCCCGATGGTTTCGGCGCGCGCTTGCCGTGTCCGGTACGCGGTCGGCCTCGTGGGCATCGGAGAGATCCGACGATGGCGATTCCGAGATCGTTCGAGAGGTTTCGGGGCGCGCAATGGGCTCCGGTCGTCGATATGCGCCGTCCGCGACGTGCACAAAGGCGAGGGACGACGCACACAAAACGAGTGCGATCATACCAGCACTAAAGCACCGGATCCCATCAGAACTCCGAAGTTAAGCGTGCTTGGGCGAGAGTAGTACTAGGATGGGTGACCCCCTGGGAAGTCCTCGTGTTGCACTCCTTTTTGCGCCCCGAGCGGCCAAAAGACTTACTTAAAACTCTCCTTTAAGCTTTTCAATTTTTCCAGCATCATGGCCAACAGTAAATGTGTCAGTAACATGTAAATGAAGTCATCATCTAAAAATTTCTTCGTAAACATACAATGATCAGACATGTATGGTTCCAGGATGGGTGACCCCATGGGAAGTCCTCGTGTTGCACTCCTTTTTGCGCCCCGAGCGGCCAAAACCTCTCCCGTCGACCTCCGAGGCGATGGTTTTGGGCCTCGGAATTCGCCGTGACCGCTACGCAGTCAGTCTCGTGGGGCTCGGAGAGAGCTTTCCGGAATGGGGCCGCAATAGCGATTCCGAGTTCGTTCGAGAAAGTCCCGATGGTTTCGGCGCGCGCTTGCCGTGTCCGGTACGCGGTCGGCCTCGTGGGCATCGGAGAGATCCGACGATGGCGATTCCGAGATCGTTCGAGAGGTTTCGGGGCGCGCAATGGGCTCCGGTCGTCGATATGCGCCGTCCGCGACGTGCACAAAGGCGAGGGACGACGCACACAAAACGAGTGCGATCATACCAGCACTAAAGCACCGGATCCCATCAGAACTCCGAAGTTAAGCGTGCTTGGGCGAGAGTAGTACTAGGATGGGTGACCCCCTGGGAAGTCCTCGTGTTGCACTCCTTTTTGCGCCCCGAGCGGCCAAAAGACTTACTTAAAACTCTCCTTTAAGCTTTTCAATTTTTCCAGCATCATGGCCAACAGTAAATGTGTCAGTAACATGTAAATGAAGTCATCATCTAAAAATTTCTTCGTAAACATACAATGATCAGACATGTATGGTTCCAGGATGGGTGACCCCATGGGAAGTCCTCGTGTTGCACTCCTTTTTGCGCCCCGAGCGGCCAAAACCTCTCCCGTCGACCTCCGAGGCGATGGTTTTGGGCCTCGGAATTCGCCGTGACCGCTACGCAGTCAGTCTCGTGGGGCTCGGAGAGAGCTTTCCGGAATGGGGCCGCAATAGCGATTCCGAGTTCGTTCGAGAAAGTCCCGATGGTTTCGGCGCGCGCTTGCCGTGTCCGGTACGCGGTCGGCCTCGTGGGCATCGGAGAGATCCGACGATGGCGATTCCGAGATCGTTCGAGAGGTTTCGGGGCGCGCAATGGGCTCCGGTCGTCGATATGCGCCGTCCGCGACGTGCACAAAGGCGAGGGACGACGCACACAAAACGAGTGCGATCATACCAGCACTAAAGCACCGGATCCCATCAGAACTCCGAAGTTAAGCGTGCTTGGGCGAGAGTAGTACTAGGATGGGTGACCCCCTGGGAAGTCCTCGTGTTGCACTCCTTTTTGCGCCCCGAGCGGCCAAAAGACTTACTTAAAACTCTCCTTTAAGCTTTTCAATTTTTCCAGCATCATGGCCAACAGTAAATGTGTCAGTAACATGTAAATGAAGTCATCATCTAAAAATTTCTTCGTAAACATACAATGATCAGACATGTATGGTTCCAGGATGGGTGACCCCATGGGAAGTCCTCGTGTTGCACTCCTTTTTGCGCCCCGAGCGGCCAAAACCTCTCCCGTCGACCTCCGAGGCGATGGTTTTGGGCCTCGGAATTCGCCGTGACCGCTACGCAGTCAGTCTCGTGGGGCTCGGAGAGAGCTTTCCGGAATGGGGCCGCAATAGCGATTCCGAGTTCGTTCGAGAAAGTCCCGATGGTTTCGGCGCGCGCTTGCCGTGTCCGGTACGCGGTCGGCCTCGTGGGCATCGGAGAGATCCGACGATGGCGATTCCGAGATCGTTCGAGAGGTTTCGGGGCGCGCAATGGGCTCCGGTCGTCGATATGCGCCGTCCGCGACGTGCACAAAGGCGAGGGACGACGCACACAAAACGAGTGCGATCATACCAGCACTAAAGCACCGGATCCCATCAGAACTCCGAAGTTAAGCGTGCTTGGGCGAGAGTAGTACTAGGATGGGTGACCCCCTGGGAAGTCCTCGTGTTGCACTCCTTTTTGCGCCCCGAGCGGCCAAAAGACTTACTTAAAACTCTCCTTTAAGCTTTTCAATTTTTCCAGCATCATGGCCAACAGTAAATGTGTCAGTAACATGTAAATGAAGTCATCATCTAAAAATTTCTTCGTAAACATACAATGATCAGACATGTATGGTTCCAGGATGGGTGACCCCATGGGAAGTCCTCGTGTTGCACTCCTTTTTGCGCCCCGAGCGGCCAAAACCTCTCCCGTCGACCTCCGAGGCGATGGTTTTGGGCCTCGGAATTCGCCGTGACCGCTACGCAGTCAGTCTCGTGGGGCTCGGAGAGAGCTTTCCGGAATGGGGCCGCAATAGCGATTCCGAGTTCGTTCGAGAAAGTCCCGATGGTTTCGGCGCGCGCTTGCCGTGTCCGGTACGCGGTCGGCCTCGTGGGCATCGGAGAGATCCGACGATGGCGATTCCGAGATCGTTCGAGAGGTTTCGGGGCGCGCAATGGGCTCCGGTCGTCGATATGCGCCGTCCGCGACGTGCACAAAGGCGAGGGACGACGCACACAAAACGAGTGCGATCATACCAGCACTAAAGCACCGGATCCCATCAGAACTCCGAAGTTAAGCGTGCTTGGGCGAGAGTAGTACTAGGATGGGTGACCCCCTGGGAAGTCCTCGTGTTGCACTCCTTTTTGCGCCCCGAGCGGCCAAAAGACTTACTTAAAACTCTCCTTTAAGCTTTTCAATTTTTCCAGCATCATGGCCAACAGTAAATGTGTCAGTAACATGTAAATGAAGTCATCATCTAAAAATTTCTTCGTAAACATACAATGATCAGACATGTATGGTTCCAGGATGGGTGACCCCATGGGAAGTCCTCGTGTTGCACTCCTTTTTGCGCCCCGAGCGGCCAAAACCTCTCCCGTCGACCTCCGAGGCGATGGTTTTGGGCCTCGGAATTCGCCGTGACCGCTACGCAGTCAGTCTCGTGGGGCTCGGAGAGAGCTTTCCGGAATGGGGCCGCAATAGCGATTCCGAGTTCGTTCGAGAAAGTCCCGATGGTTTCGGCGCGCGCTTGCCGTGTCCGGTACGCGGTCGGCCTCGTGGGCATCGGAGAGATCCGACGATGGCGATTCCGAGATCGTTCGAGAGGTTTCGGGGCGCGCAATGGGCTCCGGTCGTCGATATGCGCCGTCCGCGACGTGCACAAAGGCGAGGGACGACGCACACAAAACGAGTGCGATCATACCAGCACTAAAGCACCGGATCCCATCAGAACTCCGAAGTTAAGCGTGCTTGGGCGAGAGTAGTACTAGGATGGGTGACCCCCTGGGAAGTCCTCGTGTTGCACTCCTTTTTGCGCCCCGAGCGGCCAAAAGACTTACTTAAAACTCTCCTTTAAGCTTTTCAATTTTTCCAGCATCATGGCCAACAGTAAATGTGTCAGTAACATGTAAATGAAGTCATCATCTAAAAATTTCTTCGTAAACATACAATGATCAGACATGTATGGTTCCAGGATGGGTGACCCCATGGGAAGTCCTCGTGTTGCACTCCTTTTTGCGCCCCGAGCGGCCAAAACCTCTCCCGTCGACCTCCGAGGCGATGGTTTTGGGCCTCGGAATTCGCCGTGACCGCTACGCAGTCAGTCTCGTGGGGCTCGGAGAGAGCTTTCCGGAATGGGGCCGCAATAGCGATTCCGAGTTCGTTCGAGAAAGTCCCGATGGTTTCGGCGCGCGCTTGCCGTGTCCGGTACGCGGTCGGCCTCGTGGGCATCGGAGAGATCCGACGATGGCGATTCCGAGATCGTTCGAGAGGTTTCGGGGCGCGCAATGGGCTCCGGTCGTCGATATGCGCCGTCCGCGACGTGCACAAAGGCGAGGGACGACGCACACAAAACGAGTGCGATCATACCAGCACTAAAGCACCGGATCCCATCAGAACTCCGAAGTTAAGCGTGCTTGGGCGAGAGTAGTACTAGGATGGGTGACCCCCTGGGAAGTCCTCGTGTTGCACTCCTTTTTGCGCCCCGAGCGGCCAAAAGACTTACTTAAAACTCTCCTTTAAGCTTTTCAATTTTTCCAGCATCATGGCCAACAGTAAATGTGTCAGTAACATGTAAATGAAGTCATCATCTAAAAATTTCTTCGTAAACATACAATGATCAGACATGTATGGTTCCAGGATGGGTGACCCCATGGGAAGTCCTCGTGTTGCACTCCTTTTTGCGCCCCGAGCGGCCAAAACCTCTCCCGTCGACCTCCGAGGCGATGGTTTTGGGCCTCGGAATTCGCCGTGACCGCTACGCAGTCAGTCTCGTGGGGCTCGGAGAGAGCTTTCCGGAATGGGGCCGCAATAGCGATTCCGAGTTCGTTCGAGAAAGTCCCGATGGTTTCGGCGCGCGCTTGCCGTGTCCGGTACGCGGTCGGCCTCGTGGGCATCGGAGAGATCCGACGATGGCGATTCCGAGATCGTTCGAGAGGTTTCGGGGCGCGCAATGGGCTCCGGTCGTCGATATGCGCCGTCCGCGACGTGCACAAAGGCGAGGGACGACGCACACAAAACGAGTGCGATCATACCAGCACTAAAGCACCGGATCCCATCAGAACTCCGAAGTTAAGCGTGCTTGGGCGAGAGTAGTACTAGGATGGGTGACCCCCTGGGAAGTCCTCGTGTTGCACTCCTTTTTGCGCCCCGAGCGGCCAAAAGACTTACTTAAAACTCTCCTTTAAGCTTTTCAATTTTTCCAGCATCATGGCCAACAGTAAATGTGTCAGTAACATGTAAATGAAGTCATCATCTAAAAATTTCTTCGTAAACATACAATGATCAGACATGTATGGTTCCAGGATGGGTGACCCCATGGGAAGTCCTCGTGTTGCACTCCTTTTTGCGCCCCGAGCGGCCAAAACCTCTCCCGTCGACCTCCGAGGCGATGGTTTTGGGCCTCGGAATTCGCCGTGACCGCTACGCAGTCAGTCTCGTGGGGCTCGGAGAGAGCTTTCCGGAATGGGGCCGCAATAGCGATTCCGAGTTCGTTCGAGAAAGTCCCGATGGTTTCGGCGCGCGCTTGCCGTGTCCGGTACGCGGTCGGCCTCGTGGGCATCGGAGAGATCCGACGATGGCGATTCCGAGATCGTTCGAGAGGTTTCGGGGCGCGCAATGGGCTCCGGTCGTCGATATGCGCCGTCCGCGACGTGCACAAAGGCGAGGGACGACGCACACAAAACGAGTGCGATCATACCAGCACTAAAGCACCGGATCCCATCAGAACTCCGAAGTTAAGCGTGCTTGGGCGAGAGTAGTACTAGGATGGGTGACCCCCTGGGAAGTCCTCGTGTTGCACTCCTTTTTGCGCCCCGAGCGGCCAAAAGACTTACTTAAAACTCTCCTTTAAGCTTTTCAATTTTTCCAGCATCATGGCCAACAGTAAATGTGTCAGTAACATGTAAATGAAGTCATCATCTAAAAATTTCTTCGTAAACATACAATGATCAGACATGTATGGTTCCAGGATGGGTGACCCCATGGGAAGTCCTCGTGTTGCACTCCTTTTTGCGCCCCGAGCGGCCAAAACCTCTCCCGTCGACCTCCGAGGCGATGGTTTTGGGCCTCGGAATTCGCCGTGACCGCTACGCAGTCAGTCTCGTGGGGCTCGGAGAGAGCTTTCCGGAATGGGGCCGCAATAGCGATTCCGAGTTCGTTCGAGAAAGTCCCGATGGTTTCGGCGCGCGCTTGCCGTGTCCGGTACGCGGTCGGCCTCGTGGGCATCGGAGAGATCCGACGATGGCGATTCCGAGATCGTTCGAGAGGTTTCGGGGCGCGCAATGGGCTCCGGTCGTCGATATGCGCCGTCCGCGACGTGCACAAAGGCGAGGGACGACGCACACAAAACGAGTGCGATCATACCAGCACTAAAGCACCGGATCCCATCAGAACTCCGAAGTTAAGCGTGCTTGGGCGAGAGTAGTACTAGGATGGGTGACCCCCTGGGAAGTCCTCGTGTTGCACTCCTTTTTGCGCCCCGAGCGGCCAAAAGACTTACTTAAAACTCTCCTTTAAGCTTTTCAATTTTTCCAGCATCATGGCCAACAGTAAATGTGTCAGTAACATGTAAATGAAGTCATCATCTAAAAATTTCTTCGTAAACATACAATGATCAGACATGTATGGTTCCAGGATGGGTGACCCCATGGGAAGTCCTCGTGTTGCACTCCTTTTTGCGCCCCGAGCGGCCAAAACCTCTCCCGTCGACCTCCGAGGCGATGGTTTTGGGCCTCGGAATTCGCCGTGACCGCTACGCAGTCAGTCTCGTGGGGCTCGGAGAGAGCTTTCCGGAATGGGGCCGCAATAGCGATTCCGAGTTCGTTCGAGAAAGTCCCGATGGTTTCGGCGCGCGCTTGCCGTGTCCGGTACGCGGTCGGCCTCGTGGGCATCGGAGAGATCCGACGATGGCGATTCCGAGATCGTTCGAGAGGTTTCGGGGCGCGCAATGGGCTCCGGTCGTCGATATGCGCCGTCCGCGACGTGCACAAAGGCGAGGGACGACGCACACAAAACGAGTGCGATCATACCAGCACTAAAGCACCGGATCCCATCAGAACTCCGAAGTTAAGCGTGCTTGGGCGAGAGTAGTACTAGGATGGGTGACCCCCTGGGAAGTCCTCGTGTTGCACTCCTTTTTGCGCCCCGAGCGGCCAAAAGACTTACTTAAAACTCTCCTTTAAGCTTTTCAATTTTTCCAGCATCATGGCCAACAGTAAATGTGTCAGTAACATGTAAATGAAGTCATCATCTAAAAATTTCTTCGTAAACATACAATGATCAGACATGTATGGTTCCAGGATGGGTGACCCCATGGGAAGTCCTCGTGTTGCACTCCTTTTTGCGCCCCGAGCGGCCAAAACCTCTCCCGTCGACCTCCGAGGCGATGGTTTTGGGCCTCGGAATTCGCCGTGACCGCTACGCAGTCAGTCTCGTGGGGCTCGGAGAGAGCTTTCCGGAATGGGGCCGCAATAGCGATTCCGAGTTCGTTCGAGAAAGTCCCGATGGTTTCGGCGCGCGCTTGCCGTGTCCGGTACGCGGTCGGCCTCGTGGGCATCGGAGAGATCCGACGATGGCGATTCCGAGATCGTTCGAGAGGTTTCGGGGCGCGCAATGGGCTCCGGTCGTCGATATGCGCCGTCCGCGACGTGCACAAAGGCGAGGGACGACGCACACAAAACGAGTGCGATCATACCAGCACTAAAGCACCGGATCCCATCAGAACTCCGAAGTTAAGCGTGCTTGGGCGAGAGTAGTACTAGGATGGGTGACCCCCTGGGAAGTCCTCGTGTTGCACTCCTTTTTGCGCCCCGAGCGGCCAAAAGACTTACTTAAAACTCTCCTTTAAGCTTTTCAATTTTTCCAGCATCATGGCCAACAGTAAATGTGTCAGTAACATGTAAATGAAGTCATCATCTAAAAATTTCTTCGTAAACATACAATGATCAGACATGTATGGTTCCAGGATGGGTGACCCCATGGGAAGTCCTCGTGTTGCACTCCTTTTTGCGCCCCGAGCGGCCAAAACCTCTCCCGTCGACCTCCGAGGCGATGGTTTTGGGCCTCGGAATTCGCCGTGACCGCTACGCAGTCAGTCTCGTGGGGCTCGGAGAGAGCTTTCCGGAATGGGGCCGCAATAGCGATTCCGAGTTCGTTCGAGAAAGTCCCGATGGTTTCGGCGCGCGCTTGCCGTGTCCGGTACGCGGTCGGCCTCGTGGGCATCGGAGAGATCCGACGATGGCGATTCCGAGATCGTTCGAGAGGTTTCGGGGCGCGCAATGGGCTCCGGTCGTCGATATGCGCCGTCCGCGACGTGCACAAAGGCGAGGGACGACGCACACAAAACGAGTGCGATCATACCAGCACTAAAGCACCGGATCCCATCAGAACTCCGAAGTTAAGCGTGCTTGGGCGAGAGTAGTACTAGGATGGGTGACCCCCTGGGAAGTCCTCGTGTTGCACTCCTTTTTGCGCCCCGAGCGGCCAAAAGACTTACTTAAAACTCTCCTTTAAGCTTTTCAATTTTTCCAGCATCATGGCCAACAGTAAATGTGTCAGTAACATGTAAATGAAGTCATCATCTAAAAATTTCTTCGTAAACATACAATGATCAGACATGTATGGTTCCAGGATGGGTGACCCCATGGGAAGTCCTCGTGTTGCACTCCTTTTTGCGCCCCGAGCGGCCAAAACCTCTCCCGTCGACCTCCGAGGCGATGGTTTTGGGCCTCGGAATTCGCCGTGACCGCTACGCAGTCAGTCTCGTGGGGCTCGGAGAGAGCTTTCCGGAATGGGGCCGCAATAGCGATTCCGAGTTCGTTCGAGAAAGTCCCGATGGTTTCGGCGCGCGCTTGCCGTGTCCGGTACGCGGTCGGCCTCGTGGGCATCGGAGAGATCCGACGATGGCGATTCCGAGATCGTTCGAGAGGTTTCGGGGCGCGCAATGGGCTCCGGTCGTCGATATGCGCCGTCCGCGACGTGCACAAAGGCGAGGGACGACGCACACAAAACGAGTGCGATCATACCAGCACTAAAGCACCGGATCCCATCAGAACTCCGAAGTTAAGCGTGCTTGGGCGAGAGTAGTACTAGGATGGGTGACCCCCTGGGAAGTCCTCGTGTTGCACTCCTTTTTGCGCCCCGAGCGGCCAAAAGACTTACTTAAAACTCTCCTTTAAGCTTTTCAATTTTTCCAGCATCATGGCCAACAGTAAATGTGTCAGTAACATGTAAATGAAGTCATCATCTAAAAATTTCTTCGTAAACATACAATGATCAGACATGTATGGTTCCAGGATGGGTGACCCCATGGGAAGTCCTCGTGTTGCACTCCTTTTTGCGCCCCGAGCGGCCAAAACCTCTCCCGTCGACCTCCGAGGCGATGGTTTTGGGCCTCGGAATTCGCCGTGACCGCTACGCAGTCAGTCTCGTGGGGCTCGGAGAGAGCTTTCCGGAATGGGGCCGCAATAGCGATTCCGAGTTCGTTCGAGAAAGTCCCGATGGTTTCGGCGCGCGCTTGCCGTGTCCGGTACGCGGTCGGCCTCGTGGGCATCGGAGAGATCCGACGATGGCGATTCCGAGATCGTTCGAGAGGTTTCGGGGCACGCAATGGGCTCCGGTCGTCGATATGCGCCGTCCGCGACGTGCACAAAGGCGAGGGACGACGCACACAAAACGAGTGCGATCATACCAGCACTAAAGCACCGGATCCCATCAGAACTCCGAAGTTAAGCGTGCTTGGGCGAGAGTAGTACTAGGATGGGTGACCCCCTGGGAAGTCCTCGTGTTGCACTCCTTTTTGCGCCCCGAGCGGCCAAAAGACTTACTTAAAACTCTCCTTTAAGCTTTTCAATTTTTCCAGCATCATGGCCAACAGTAAATGTGTCAGTAACATGTAAATGAAGTCATCATCTAAAAATTTCTTCGTAAACATACAATGATCAGACATGTATGGTTCCAGGATGGGTGACCCCATGGGAAGTCCTCGTGTTGCACTCCTTTTTGCGCCCCGAGCGGCCAAAACCTCTCCCGTCGACCTCCGAGGCGATGGTTTTGGGCCTCGGAATTCGCCGTGACCGCTACGCAGTCAGTCTCGTGGGGCTCGGAGAGAGCTTTCCGGAATGGGGCCGCAATAGCGATTCCGAGTTCGTTCGAGAAAGTCCCGATGGTTTCGGCGCGCGCTTGCCGTGTCCGGTACGCGGTCGGCCTCGTGGGCATCGGAGAGATCCGACGATGGCGATTCCGAGATCGTTCGAGAGGTTTCGGGGCGCGCAATGGGCTCCGGTCGTCGATATGCGCCGTCCGCGACGTGCACAAAGGCGAGGGACGACGCACACAAAACGAGTGCGATCATACCAGCACTAAAGCACCGGATCCCATCAGAACTCCGAAGTTAAGCGTGCTTGGGCGAGAGTAGTACTAGGATGGGTGACCCCCTGGGAAGTCCTCGTGTTGCACTCCTTTTTGCGCCCCGAGCGGCCAAAAGACTTACTTAAAACTCTCCTTTAAGCTTTTCAATTTTTCCAGCATCATGGCCAACAGTAAATGTGTCAGTAACATGTAAATGAAGTCATCATCTAAAAATTTCTTCGTAAACATACAATGATCAGACATGTATGGTTCCAGGATGGGTGACCCCATGGGAAGTCCTCGTGTTGCACTCCTTTTTGCGCCCCGAGCGGCCAAAACCTCTCCCGTCGACCTCCGAGGCGATGGTTTTGGGCCTCGGAATTCGCCGTGACCGCTACGCAGTCAGTCTCGTGGGGCTCGGAGAGAGCTTTCCGGAATGGGGCCGCAATAGCGATTCCGAGTTCGTTCGAGAAAGTCCCGATGGTTTCGGCGCGCGCTTGCCGTGTCCGGTACGCGGTCGGCCTCGTGGGCATCGGAGAGATCCGACGATGGCGATTCCGAGATCGTTCGAGAGGTTTCGGGGCGCGCAATGGGCTCCGGTCGTCGATATGCGCCGTCCGCGACGTGCACAAAGGCGAGGGACGACGCACACAAAACGAGTGCGATCATACCAGCACTAAAGCACCGGATCCCATCAGAACTCCGAAGTTAAGCGTGCTTGGGCGAGAGTAGTACTAGGATGGGTGACCCCCTGGGAAGTCCTCGTGTTGCACTCCTTTTTGCGCCCCGAGCGGCCAAAAGACTTACTTAAAACTCTCCTTTAAGCTTTTCAATTTTTCCAGCATCATGGCCAACAGTAAATGTGTCAGTAACATGTAAATGAAGTCATCATCTAAAAATTTCTTCGTAAACATACAATGATCAGACATGTATGGTTCCAGGATGGGTGACCCCATGGGAAGTCCTCGTGTTGCACTCCTTTTTGCGCCCCGAGCGGCCAAAACCTCTCCCGTCGACCTCCGAGGCGATGGTTTTGGGCCTCGGAATTCGCCGTGACCGCTACGCAGTCAGTCTCGTGGGGCTCGGAGAGAGCTTTCCGGAATGGGGCCGCAATAGCGATTCCGAGTTCGTTCGAGAAAGTCCCGATGGTTTCGGCGCGCGCTTGCCGTGTCCGGTACGCGGTCGGCCTCGTGGGCATCGGAGAGATCCGACGATGGCGATTCCGAGATCGTTCGAGAGGTTTCGGGGCGCGCAATGGGCTCCGGTCGTCGATATGCGCCGTCCGCGACGTGCACAAAGGCGAGGGACGACGCACACAAAACGAGTGCGATCATACCAGCACTAAAGCACCGGATCCCATCAGAACTCCGAAGTTAAGCGTGCTTGGGCGAGAGTAGTACTAGGATGGGTGACCCCCTGGGAAGTCCTCGTGTTGCACTCCTTTTTGCGCCCCGAGCGGCCAAAAGACTTACTTAAAACTCTCCTTTAAGCTTTTCAATTTTTCCAGCATCATGGCCAACAGTAAATGTGTCAGTAACATGTAAATGAAGTCATCATCTAAAAATTTCTTCGTAAACATACAATGATCAGACATGTATGGTTCCAGGATGGGTGACCCCATGGGAAGTCCTCGTGTTGCACTCCTTTTTGCGCCCCGAGCGGCCAAAACCTCTCCCGTCGACCTCCGAGGCGATGGTTTTGGGCCTCGGAATTCGCCGTGACCGCTACGCAGTCAGTCTCGTGGGGCTCGGAGAGAGCTTTCCGGAATGGGGCCGCAATAGCGATTCCGAGTTCGTTCGAGAAAGTCCCGATGGTTTCGGCGCGCGCTTGCCGTGTCCGGTACGCGGTCGGCCTCGTGGGCATCGGAGAGATCCGACGATGGCGATTCCGAGATCGTTCGAGAGGTTTCGGGGCGCGCAATGGGCTCCGGTCGTCGATATGCGCCGTCCGCGACGTGCACAAAGGCGAGGGACGACGCACACAAAACGAGTGCGATCATACCAGCACTAAAGCACCGGATCCCATCAGAACTCCGAAGTTAAGCGTGCTTGGGCGAGAGTAGTACTAGGATGGGTGACCCCCTGGGAAGTCCTCGTGTTGCACTCCTTTTTGCGCCCCGAGCGGCCAAAAGACTTACTTAAAACTCTCCTTTAAGCTTTTCAATTTTTCCAGCATCATGGCCAACAGTAAATGTGTCAGTAACATGTAAATGAAGTCATCATCTAAAAATTTCTTCGTAAACATACAATGATCAGACATGTATGGTTCCAGGATGGGTGACCCCATGGGAAGTCCTCGTGTTGCACTCCTTTTTGCGCCCCGAGCGGCCAAAACCTCTCCCGTCGACCTCCGAGGCGATGGTTTTGGGCCTCGGAATTCGCCGTGACCGCTACGCAGTCAGTCTCGTGGGGCTCGGAGAGAGCTTTCCGGAATGGGGCCGCAATAGCGATTCCGAGTTCGTTCGAGAAAGTCCCGATGGTTTCGGCGCGCGCTTGCCGTGTCCGGTACGCGGTCGGCCTCGTGGGCATCGGAGAGATCCGACGATGGCGATTCCGAGATCGTTCGAGAGGTTTCGGGGCGCGCAATGGGCTCCGGTCGTCGATATGCGCCGTCCGCGACGTGCACAAAGGCGAGGGACGACGCACACAAAACGAGTGCGATCATACCAGCACTAAAGCACCGGATCCCATCAGAACTCCGAAGTTAAGCGTGCTTGGGCGAGAGTAGTACTAGGATGGGTGACCCCATGGGAAGTCCTCGTGTTGCACTCCTTTTTGCGCCCCGAGCGGCCAAAAGACTTACTTAAAACTCTCCTTTAAGCTTTTCAATTTTTCCAGCATCATGGCCAACAGTAAATGTGTCAGTAACATGTAAATGAAGTCATCATCTAAAAATTTCTTCGTAAACATACAATGATCAGACATGTATGGTTCCAGGATGGGTGACCCCATGGGAAGTCCTCGTGTTGCACTCCTTTTTGCGCCCCGAGCGGCCAAAACCTCTCCCGTCGACCTCCGAGGCGATGGTTTTGGGCCTCGGAATTCGCCGTGACCGCTACGCAGTCAGTCTCGTGGGGCTCGGAGAGAGCTTTCCGGAATGGGGCCGCAATAGCGATTCCGAGTTCGTTCGAGAAAGTCCCGATGGTTTCGGCGCGCGCTTGCCGTGCCGGTACGCGGTCGGCCTCGTGGGCATCGGAGAGATCCGACGATGGCGATTCCGAGATCGTTCGAGAGGTTTCGGGGCGCGCAATGGGCTCCGGTCGTCGATATGCGCCGTCCGCGACGTGCACAAAGGCGAGGGACGACGCACACAAAACGAGTGCGATCATACCAGCACTAAAGCACCGGATCCCATCAGAACTCCGAAGTTAAGCGTGCTTGGGCGAGAGTAGTACTAGGATGGGTGACCCCCTGGGAAGTCCTCGTGTTGCACTCCTTTTTGCGCCCCGAGCGGCCAAAAGACTTACTTAAAACTCTCCTTTAAGCTTTTCAATTTTTCCAGCATCATGGCCAACAGTAAATGTGTCAGTAACATGTAAATGAAGTCATCATCTAAAAATTTCTTCGTAAACATACAATGATCAGACATGTATGGTTCCAGGATGGGTGACCCCATGGGAAGTCCTCGTGTTGCACTCCTTTTTGCGCCCCGAGCGGCCAAAACCTCTCCCGTCGACCTCCGAGGCGATGGTTTTGGGCCTCGGAATTCGCCGTGACCGCTACGCAGTCAGTCTCGTGGGGCTCGGAGAGAGCTTTCCGGAATGGGGCCGCAATAGCGATTCCGAGTTCGTTCGAGAAAGTCCCGATGGTTTCGGCGCGCGCTTGCCGTGTCCGGTACGCGGTCGGCCTCGTGGGCATCGGAGAGATCCGACGATGGCGATTCCGAGATCGTTCGAGAGGTTTCGGGGCGCGCAATGGGCTCCGGTCGTCGATATGCGCCGTCCGCGACGTGCACAAAGGCGAGGGACGACGCACACAAAACGAGTGCGATCATACCAGCACTAAAGCACCGGATCCCATCAGAACTCCGAAGTTAAGCGTGCTTGGGCGAGAGTAGTACTAGGATGGGTGACCCCCTGGGAAGTCCTCGTGTTGCACTCCTTTTTGCGCCCCGAGCGGCCAAAAGACTTACTTAAAACTCTCCTTTAAGCTTTTCAATTTTTCCAGCATCATGGCCAACAGTAAATGTGTCAGTAACATGTAAATGAAGTCATCATCTAAAAATTTCTTCGTAAACATACAATGATCAGACATGTATGGTTCCAGGATGGGTGACCCCATGGGAAGTCCTCGTGTTGCACTCCTTTTTGCGCCCCGAGCGGCCAAAACCTCTCCCGTCGACCTCCGAGGCGATGGTTTTGGGCCTCGGAATTCGCCGTGACCGCTACGCAGTCAGTCTCGTGGGGCTCGGAGAGAGCTTTCCGGAATGGGGCCGCAATAGCGATTCCGAGTTCGTTCGAGAAAGTCCCGATGGTTTCGGCGCGCGCTTGCCGTGTCCGGTACGCGGTCGGCCTCGTGGGCATCGGAGAGATCCGACGATGGCGATTCCGAGATCGTTCGAGAGGTTTCGGGGCGCGCAATGGGCTCCGGTCGTCGATATGCGCCGTCCGCGACGTGCACAAAGGCGAGGGACGACGCACACAAAACGAGTGCGATCATACCAGCACTAAAGCACCGGATCCCATCAGAACTCCGAAGTTAAGCGTGCTTGGGCGAGAGTAGTACTAGGATGGGTGACCCCCTGGGAAGTCCTCGTGTTGCACTCCTTTTTGCGCCCCGAGCGGCCAAAAGACTTACTTAAAACTCTCCTTTAAGCTTTTCAATTTTTCCAGCATCATGGCCAACAGTAAATGTGTCAGTAACATGTAAATGAAGTCATCATCTAAAAATTTCTTCGTAAACATACAATGATCAGACATGTATGGTTCCAGGATGGGTGACCCCATGGGAAGTCCTCGTGTTGCACTCCTTTTTGCGCCCCGAGCGGCCAAAACCTCTCCCGTCGACCTCCGAGGCGATGGTTTTGGGCCTCGGAATTCGCCGTGACCGCTACGCAGTCAGTCTCGTGGGGCTCGGAGAGAGCTTTCCGGAATGGGGCCGCAATAGCGATTCCGAGTTCGTTCGAGAAAGTCCCGATGGTTTCGGCGCGCGCTTGCCGTGTCCGGTACGCGGTCGGCCTCGTGGGCATCGGAGAGATCCGACGATGGCGATTCCGAGATCGTTCGAGAGGTTTCGGGGCGCGCAATGGGCTCCGGTCGTCGATATGCGCCGTCCGCGACGTGCACAAAGGCGAGGGACGACGCACACAAAACGAGTGCGATCATACCAGCACTAAAGCACCGGATCCCATCAGAACTCCGAAGTTAAGCGTGCTTGGGCGAGAGTAGTACTAGGATGGGTGACCCCATGGGAAGTCCTCGTGTTGCACTCCTTTTTGCGCCCCGAGCGGCCAAAAGACTTACTTAAAACTCTCCTTTAAGCTTTTCAATTTTTCCAGCATCATGGCCAACAGTAAATGTGTCAGTAACATGTAAATGAAGTCATCATCTAAAAATTTCTTCGTAAACATACAATGATCAGACATGTATGGTTCCAGGATGGGTGACCCCATGGGAAGTCCTCGTGTTGCACTCCTTTTTGCGCCCCGAGCGGCCAAAACCTCTCCCGTCGACCTCCGAGGCGATGGTTTTGGGCCTCGGAATTCGCCGTGACCGCTACGCAGTCAGTCTCGTGGGGCTCGGAGAGAGCTTTCCGGAATGGGGCCGCAATAGCGATTCCGAGTTCGTTCGAGAAAGTCCCGATGGTTTCGGCGCGCGCTTGCCGTGCCGGTACGCGGTCGGCCTCGTGGGCATCGGAGAGATCCGACGATGGCGATTCCGAGATCGTTCGAGAGGTTTCGGGGCGCGCAATGGGCTCCGGTCGTCGATATGCGCCGTCCGCGACGTGCACAAAGGCGAGGGACGACGCACACAAAACGAGTGCGATCATACCAGCACTAAAGCACCGGATCCCATCAGAACTCCGAAGTTAAGCGTGCTTGGGCGAGAGTAGTACTAGGATGGGTGACCCCCTGGGAAGTCCTCGTGTTGCACTCCTTTTTGCGCCCCGAGCGGCCAAAAGACTTACTTAAAACTCTCCTTTAAGCTTTTCAATTTTTCCAGCATCATGGCCAACAGTAAATGTGTCAGTAACATGTAAATGAAGTCATCATCTAAAAATTTCTTCGTAAACATACAATGATCAGACATGTATGGTTCCAGGATGGGTGACCCCATGGGAAGTCCTCGTGTTGCACTCCTTTTTGCGCCCCGAGCGGCCAAAACCTCTCCCGTCGACCTCCGAGGCGATGGTTTTGGGCCTCGGAATTCGCCGTGACCGCTACGCAGTCAGTCTCGTGGGGCTCGGAGAGAGCTTTCCGGAATGGGGCCGCAATAGCGATTCCGAGTTCGTTCGAGAAAGTCCCGATGGTTTCGGCGCGCGCTTGCCGTGTCCGGTACGCGGTCGGCCTCGTGGGCATCGGAGAGATCCGACGATGGCGATTCCGAGATCGTTCGAGAGGTTTCGGGGCGCGCAATGGGCTCCGGTCGTCGATATGCGCCGTCCGCGACGTGCACAAAGGCGAGGGACGACGCACACAAAACGAGTGCGATCATACCAGCACTAAAGCACCGGATCCCATCAGAACTCCGAAGTTAAGCGTGCTTGGGCGAGAGTAGTACTAGGATGGGTGACCCCCTGGGAAGTCCTCGTGTTGCACTCCTTTTTGCGCCCCGAGCGGCCAAAAGACTTACTTAAAACTCTCCTTTAAGCTTTTCAATTTTTCCAGCATCATGGCCAACAGTAAATGTGTCAGTAACATGTAAATGAAGTCATCATCTAAAAATTTCTTCGTAAACATACAATGATCAGACATGTATGGTTCCAGGATGGGTGACCCCATGGGAAGTCCTCGTGTTGCACTCCTTTTTGCGCCCCGAGCGGCCAAAACCTCTCCCGTCGACCTCCGAGGCGATGGTTTTGGGCCTCGGAATTCGCCGTGACCGCTACGCAGTCAGTCTCGTGGGGCTCGGAGAGAGCTTTCCGGAATGGGGCCGCAATAGCGATTCCGAGTTCGTTCGAGAAAGTCCCGATGGTTTCGGCGCGCGCTTGCCGTGTCCGGTACGCGGTCGGCCTCGTGGGCATCGGAGAGATCCGACGATGGCGATTCCGAGATCGTTCGAGAGGTTTCGGGGCGCGCAATGGGCTCCGGTCGTCGATATGCGCCGTCCGCGACGTGCACAAAGGCGAGGGACGACGCACACAAAACGAGTGCGATCATACCAGCACTAAAGCACCGGATCCCATCAGAACTCCGAAGTTAAGCGTGCTTGGGCGAGAGTAGTACTAGGATGGGTGACCCCCTGGGAAGTCCTCGTGTTGCACTCCTTTTTGCGCCCCGAGCGGCCAAAAGACTTACTTAAAACTCTCCTTTAAGCTTTTCAATTTTTCCAGCATCATGGCCAACAGTAAATGTGTCAGTAACATGTAAATGAAGTCATCATCTAAAAATTTCTTCGTAAACATACAATGATCAGACATGTATGGTTCCAGGATGGGTGACCCCATGGGAAGTCCTCGTGTTGCACTCCTTTTTGCGCCCCGAGCGGCCAAAACCTCTCCCGTCGACCTCCGAGGCGATGGTTTTGGGCCTCGGAATTCGCCGTGACCGCTACGCAGTCAGTCTCGTGGGGCTCGGAGAGAGCTTTCCGGAATGGGGCCGCAATAGCGATTCCGAGTTCGTTCGAGAAAGTCCCGATGGTTTCGGCGCGCGCTTGCCGTGTCCGGTACGCGGTCGGCCTCGTGGGCATCGGAGAGATCCGACGATGGCGATTCCGAGATCGTTCGAGAGGTTTCGGGGCGCGCAATGGGCTCCGGTCGTCGATATGCGCCGTCCGCGACGTGCACAAAGGCGAGGGACGACGCACACAAAACGAGTGCGATCATACCAGCACTAAAGCACCGGATCCCATCAGAACTCCGAAGTTAAGCGTGCTTGGGCGAGAGTAGTACTAGGATGGGTGACCCCCTGGGAAGTCCTCGTGTTGCACTCCTTTTTGCGCCCCGAGCGGCCAAAAGACTTACTTAAAACTCTCCTTTAAGCTTTTCAATTTTTCCAGCATCATGGCCAACAGTAAATGTGTCAGTAACATGTAAATGAAGTCATCATCTAAAAATTTCTTCGTAAACATACAATGATCAGACATGTATGGTTCCAGGATGGGTGACCCCATGGGAAGTCCTCGTGTTGCACTCCTTTTTGCGCCCCGAGCGGCCAAAACCTCTCCCGTCGACCTCCGAGGCGATGGTTTTGGGCCTCGGAATTCGCCGTGACCGCTACGCAGTCAGTCTCGTGGGGCTCGGAGAGAGCTTTCCGGAATGGGGCCGCAATAGCGATTCCGAGTTCGTTCGAGAAAGTCCCGATGGTTTCGGCGCGCGCTTGCCGTGTCCGGTACGCGGTCGGCCTCGTGGGCATCGGAGAGATCCGACGATGGCGATTCCGAGATCGTTCGAGAGGTTTCGGGGCGCGCAATGGGCTCCGGTCGTCGATATGCGCCGTCCGCGACGTGCACAAAGGCGAGGGACGACGCACACAAAACGAGTGCGATCATACCAGCACTAAAGCACCGGATCCCATCAGAACTCCGAAGTTAAGCGTGCTTGGGCGAGAGTAGTACTAGGATGGGTGACCCCCTGGGAAGTCCTCGTGTTGCACTCCTTTTTGCGCCCCGAGCGGCCAAAAGACTTACTTAAAACTCTCCTTTAAGCTTTTCAATTTTTCCAGCATCATGGCCAACAGTAAATGTGTCAGTAACATGTAAATGAAGTCATCATCTAAAAATTTCTTCGTAAACATACAATGATCAGACATGTATGGTTCCAGGATGGGTGACCCCATGGGAAGTCCTCGTGTTGCACTCCTTTTTGCGCCCCGAGCGGCCAAAACCTCTCCCGTCGACCTCCGAGGCGATGGTTTTGGGCCTCGGAATTCGCCGTGACCGCTACGCAGTCAGTCTCGTGGGGCTCGGAGAGAGCTTTCCGGAATGGGGCCGCAATAGCGATTCCGAGTTCGTTCGAGAAAGTCCCGATGGTTTCGGCGCGCGCTTGCCGTGTCCGGTACGCGGTCGGCCTCGTGGGCATCGGAGAGATCCGACGATGGCGATTCCGAGATCGTTCGAGAGGTTTCGGGGCGCGCAATGGGCTCCGGTCGTCGATATGCGCCGTCCGCGACGTGCACAAAGGCGAGGGACGACGCACACAAAACGAGTGCGATCATACCAGCACTAAAGCACCGGATCCCATCAGAACTCCGAAGTTAAGCGTGCTTGGGCGAGAGTAGTACTAGGATGGGTGACCCCCTGGGAAGTCCTCGTGTTGCACTCCTTTTTGCGCCCCGAGCGGCCAAAAGACTTACTTAAAACTCTCCTTTAAGCTTTTCAATTTTTCCAGCATCATGGCCAACAGTAAATGTGTCAGTAACATGTAAATGAAGTCATCATCTAAAAATTTCTTCGTAAACATACAATGATCAGACATGTATGGTTCCAGGATGGGTGACCCCATGGGAAGTCCTCGTGTTGCACTCCTTTTTGCGCCCCGAGCGGCCAAAACCTCTCCCGTCGACCTCCGAGGCGATGGTTTTGGGCCTCGGAATTCGCCGTGACCGCTACGCAGTCAGTCTCGTGGGGCTCGGAGAGAGCTTTCCGGAATGGGGCCGCAATAGCGATTCCGAGTTCGTTCGAGAAAGTCCCGATGGTTTCGGCGCGCGCTTGCCGTGTCCGGTACGCGGTCGGCCTCGTGGGCATCGGAGAGATCCGACGATGGCGATTCCGAGATCGTTCGAGAGGTTTCGGGGCGCGCAATGGGCTCCGGTCGTCGATATGCGCCGTCCGCGACGTGCACAAAGGCGAGGGACGACGCACACAAAACGAGTGCGATCATACCAGCACTAAAGCACCGGATCCCATCAGAACTCCGAAGTTAAGCGTGCTTGGGCGAGAGTAGTACTAGGATGGGTGACCCCATGGGAAGTCCTCGTGTTGCACTCCTTTTTGCGCCCCGAGCGGCCAAAAGACTTACTTAAAACTCTCCTTTAAGCTTTTCAATTTTTCCAGCATCATGGCCAACAGTAAATGTGTCAGTAACATGTAAATGAAGTCATCATCTAAAAATTTCTTCGTAAACATACAATGATCAGAC
Source organism: Musa acuminata AAA Group (assembly GCF_036884655.1). Classification (NCBI taxonomy): domain Eukaryota; kingdom Viridiplantae; phylum Streptophyta; class Magnoliopsida; order Zingiberales; family Musaceae; genus Musa; species Musa acuminata. The sequence goes on from NW_027020817.1 coordinate 21,326, forward strand.
ATGTATGGTTCCAGGATGGGTGACCCCATGGGAAGTCCTCGTGTTGCACTCCTTTTTGCGCCCCGAGCGGCCAAAACCTCTCCCGTCGACCTCCGAGGCGATGGTTTTGGGCCTCGGAATTCGCCGTGACCGCTACGCAGTCAGTCTCGTGGGGCTCGGAGAGAGCTTTCCGGAATGGGGCCGCAATAGCGATTCCGAGTTCGTTCGAGAAAGTCCCGATGGTTTCGGCGCGCGCTTGCCGTGCCGGTACGCGGTCGGCCTCGTGGGCATCGGAGAGATCCGACGATGGCGATTCCGAGATCGTTCGAGAGGTTTCGGGGCGCGCAATGGGCTCCGGTCGTCGATATGCGCCGTCCGCGACGTGCACAAAGGCGAGGGACGACGCACACAAAACGAGTGCGATCATACCAGCACTAAAGCACCGGATCCCATCAGAACTCCGAAGTTAAGCGTGCTTGGGCGAGAGTAGTACTAGGATGGGTGACCCCCTGGGA
>NW_027020818.1:0-5000 GCF_036884655.1 Musa acuminata AAA Group
CACCACGCAAGAACGGACCATAAACAGGCCAAAACAGCCCAAAAACGGGCCAAAACTGGTCATTTTTGGCTGCGCGAGCGAGCGGCGAGCGGCGAACAGCGAGCGAAGCGTGAGGCAGCACCGTCCCTGCTATACGAAAGCCCCATCCAGCCCTGTGCCACCCTGTCACGACCTTAGCTGGTTTTGCCTAAGGCGTGCGGCACCCTCGCGCGTCCGTCCGCAAAGGTCAGCCTCCCCGAAGCCTCCCATTGTCCCTTAGGACCAACAAAAGAGAGAACGGGTTAAAGAGAACGCCTCAATCGGGATCCACAAGCAAACATGTCCGAAAAACACTTCATAGACAATGCAAATTACAAACAGACTTTACAAGCTCTGAATAGTGGCACAACAAAGGGTAAAATGGTCCATTACAGACCGAAAAGCTCTCGAACGTGTCCACATGACACAACCTTTATTTACAAGCCTAAAGAGGCCACCAACCCAACTAAAATGGGACTATTAAGCCTTCGGCCGCCCCTTTACATTCTGTACAAGGCATGAACATGCCAAAAGACAACGGACAGACATAAGCATTACATCCAACATCTTGTTTAGAAGTTTGTCCGTTACATTCTCCCCCACTTATCCCTTCGACGTCCTCGTCGAAGCCTTTGTGAACACTGCAACTCTTCGCCTTTGCTGAGTCTTCAATCTTCCGCTCCAGCTGCAATGCGCCTCCTGGCTCCCAGCTGCTCTCCGCTGCTGTTTCTGAGTAGTCGAACCTTTGATCCGCCATGCTGCTTCAACTCGCCAATGACTCTGACTCTGGTGTGGGGTTGGCTGAGTTGTATTGATCCTCGTTGATTCCTGCGGATCCACCAAATGAAGGAAAAGACCATTCTTACTGCGCCAGTTTCTCAAAATTTCCACATGCTACTTGAACTGGGTGGATGCTTGTTGGAGCTTTAACGAGCATCGCCTCGCAAACTTCTGAAGTTTTGGGTCCTTCCTCCACAAAATCTGCTCATTGACTCTTCTTTCAGTTAGTTGTCACATCCAAGTAGGTTCGCATCACTTCCGCTTTCGATTGGCATTTCGTTGGGAAATGAAGCGGACAATCTACTCTCAGTAGCATTGATCACCGTTGGTGAGGATTTTGACAACTATTGTCTTCAATTATCTTCGAAGGGTCTTTGAACTTGTGCAGAGCTCCTCTGCTGGATAGATAAGAGAACTGGGGTACTCGGTTTCGCCCATTCTCTTAAGAGTTGAGAAGGCAAAGGTTACTTGACTTCGCCCGCCTCCTCGAGGTTGTACTTCATGCATCGAGCTGGTTACTGGCCTTCGCCTGCTCTTTGCTCACACTTCTGAAGCACTTGAAGTGTTTGCACTCCTTGCGTTGAGTTAGCTACTGTGATTCACCTTCTCAATGCCATTGAACTTCTGGAATGCAGGAAGTTTTCACCCCAACTTGGAGTAATTCTCTGATAGATGAGGTCGCCTCTGGGATTGTACCGTCTTCTCCATCAACCCTGCCGCCTACTCCACTGAGTAGCAAAGGTACAGCACCACGTACTGCCTGCTTCGTTCCTTGGTCGTGCACTCTTGCATGACCCGAAGTCCTTCACTTACGGCTATCTTGATGAGAAACTTGTTGACACCGGTCTTACGAAGTTTCTTGGCCTCTGCCCTTCAGCCTTGTCTCGGTACTTGGAGATTGCCTCTGCATGCTCCACCTCCTCGGCCCCTTTCACGACCAAGCGCTCTCCCTCCGTGAGAGCAAGGGATCAATGACTTGCACGGAAGTCCCGCCTCTGCGGTACCATGGCGCTGCCATGCCCATGGCCCTACTATCCGTCGCTTCGCCTCTGTATCCCTTTCCTTCACAATCAGTAGAGATGTCTCCGTGGCACTCCTCTGAGTCCACCTCCATTCTAACTGATGCTTGATTTTGGGTAGCAACGTTCGCTTACTCGACCTTGTCCTCTGACTTGTCGGGCTCCCTTAAGCGAATATGAGCTCTGGAGCAGTCCAACTCTCCAGCTGCTTCGATCATACCTCTGCATGATCAAGTCCCTCTCATGGGACTCACTGGTACTTGCATTCGAACTTTTCCCTTGGTGGAACCCAGCCCCCATATGCTGATGACCAAGGTTTTCATCCGATGCAAAATTCGGTGCACGCCCGGAAGACCCGCCTCTGCGGTACCATGGCCTTCACTCCTTGAATCCATAGCCCTTCTTGCCGTCGTGTTGTTCACCAAAGCGGAGCTCCCAGTAGCTCCCGATCATACCTCCATATGATCTCATCCCTCACGGGACAATGTCGTGTGTGTCGCATTGCCACGAACTGTTCCACCACGATCCGCTGCACCATGTCGCCTCCTGGTGACATCTCCATTGCATTCTGATCCTTGTGGAATAAACTCGAATTGTGAACCCTCCATGTGTGGCCTCTGCCAATACATCGCAGGGTCTCCTCCACCTTCGATTTTGTTCGCTCCTTTGGCAATCGACCTTCATCCACCCACTCTTGGGTCACACCTAGATGAAGCACCGCTCTAGGACAGTCCGTCGCCTAGTAGCTCCCGAAGTCCACCGACTTCGCTGTAATTTGTGCACCATTGCCTGGATCCTGGGCCTCTGCCCCTACCAGCACAATCTCCGCTGCACACTGCTTCCTTCATAGCAACTCAAATGACAACACTGTGGCATATTCTTCAAGAGTACCCGCCTCTGCATCCTCTTGCCCCGTGCTAAGGCCTTCTGAACTCAACTTCGCCTCCGCAAATTGAGTCGCCTTAGTTCCTCCATCGAATGCTCCTCCGAGATAAGGTGCATGTGCCCCGAAGCTCCCTTCGTCTTTGGCACCATGCAAGATGAGTCCGCTCTGTCAGAATGAAGGACCCAGGGAACAGCATGATTCTACTCCTGCCTCTGCAAGAGTTCATGTCCTTGACCTCTGTCTAGGGAAAGCGCTGTGCCTCTGCTCCATGTTCCAACTTCTATGCTGGCTCCCTTCAAGCGGCTTGGGTACTTCGCCAAGTTACACCCAAGTTGCTCCGCTCCTCGTTTCTGCATTGAGTCGATGGTGGCCCTCGCGCCCACCATTCCACGGGTCAGCCCTCCCTTGAGTCCGATCTCCATATCGACTCCAAGTGTGCCTCCATTTGAGTTGCTTTGGGTCGCTCCCCCACTTGATCTCGCAATGCATCCACCAATGCATTCTCTCAAGCGAGATCATGCGACGACTCCTCGCCGCTTGCTCAGTCCATCGAGCTTCGTGGAGTTGTTGTTTGTGAGGTACTCCTCCTCAACATGTGAAGTCCATCTCACATGATTCTCCCTTTGGAGAGCTGAGACTTATCCCTCCTGGATAACTGTCCCGTTGGAGCAACATCTCTCTTCGTTTCGGAGACCACCATCCCCTTGGACTACTCCGATCTGCTGAACAAACTGTGCATTGTTCTGCCTCTTGCAAACGCACTTGCTAGATTGCGCCTCCACGTCAATACAGCCACCGCTGCACCCCTCAAGGCCTAGCAACATGCTGAACTCGTTGCACACTTCAGCCTCCTCCGGACGTATCCTTCGCATGTCGAAGAGAAAGTTTCAATGCTCCATGGCGACGAGTCTCGACCGCCTTGGGATGGCCACGAACAATCCATCGTCCGCATACAAGCCCATGCATGAGTACCGAATTCTTCGAGTTAGCAATTCCCCTCACCTCTGTGAGCTTTGCACAACTCTTTCGGTCGCTGAGCAACTCATTCCACTTTGCATGGTCTCGTCCTTTGCCAAGCGCCTCGCTTGCCTTGAGCACCATCAAGTAAAGTTGTCAACGTTGAGCCGTAGCTCAAACTCAGCCATCCCAACCTTTGTGCGCTCCAAATTCTTCCAAGCTTGCCTGTTCTCGTGGTGCCTCTTGCGCGAAGGGTTGGCCATTCCTCTGAATGCCAATCTCAGATGCCCGCTCCTCTGAGCGACTCTTTTCCCTACATCTCCATGCCCGTTTTCCCAAAAACGGTCGCGCGTGTGCTGACTGCCCTCAACGCAGCCACGCTAGGTCCCCCACGTTTGCATGTCAAGTGTTTCTATGAGTGCTTGTCCCGCTCTGATACCATATTGTCACGACCTTAGCTGGTTTTGCCTAAGGCGTGCGGCACCCTCGCGCGTCCGTCCGCAAAGGTCAGCCTCCCCGAAGCCTCCCATTGTCCCTTAGGACCAACAAAAGAGAGAACGGGTTAAAGAGAACGCCTCAATCGGGATCCACAAGCAAACATGTCCGAAAAACACTTCATAGACAATGCAAATTACAAACAGACTTTACAAGCTCTGAATAGTGGCACAACAAAGGGTAAAATGGTCCATTACAGACCGAAAAGCTCTCGAACGTGTCCACATGACACAACCTTTATTTACAAGCCTAAAGAGGCCACCAACCCAACTAAAATGGGACTATTAAGCCTTCGGCCGCCCCTTTACATTCTGTACAAGGCATGAACATGCCAAAAGACAACGGACAGACATAAGCATTACATCCAACATCTTGTTTAGAAGTTTGTCCGTTACAACCCGGGGGGTTCCAGGGTGCTGAGATGGCTGACGTTTTGCTCCGCTCACGACGGTCACCGCGCCATGCAAGAACGGACCAAAAACAGGCCAAAACAGCCCAAAAACGGGCCAAAACTGGCCATTTTTGGCTGAGCGAGCGAGCGGTGAGCGGCGAACAGCGAGCGAAGCGAGAGGCAGCACCGTCCCTGCTATACGAAAGCCCCATCCAGCCCTGTGCCACCCGGGGGGTTCCAGGGTGCTGAGATGGCTGACGTTTTGCTCCGCTCACGACGGTCGCCGTGCCACGCAAGAACGGACCAAAAACAGGCCAAAACAGCCCAAAAACGGGCCAAAACTGGCCATTTTAGGTTGCGCGAGCGAGCGGCGAGCGGCGAACAGCGAGCGAAGCGTGAGGCAGCACCGTCCCTGCTATACGAAAGCCCCATCCAGCCCTGTGCCACCCGGGGG
>NW_027020818.1:15000-17500 GCF_036884655.1 Musa acuminata AAA Group
GATGGCTGACGTTTTGCTCCGCTCTCGACGGTCACCGCGCAATGCAAGAACAGGCCAAAAACTGGCCAAAACGGCCCAAAAACGGGCCAAAACTGGCCATTTTTGGCTGCACGAGCGAGCGGCAAGCGGCGGACAGCGAGCGAAGCGAGAGGCAGCACCGTCCCTGCTATACGAAAGCCCCATCCAGCCCTGTGCCACCCGGGGGGTTCCAGGGTGCTGAGATGGCTGACGTTTTGCTCCGCTCTCGACGGTCACCGCGCAATGCAAGAACAGGCCAAAAACTGGCCAAAACGGCCCAAAAACGGGCCAAAACTGGCCATTTTTGGCTGCGCGAGCGAGCGGCGAGCGGCGGACAGCGAGCGAAGCGAGAGGCAGCACCGTCCCTGCTATACGAAAGCCCCATCCAGCCCTGTGCCACCCGGGGGGTTCCAGGGTGCTGAGATGGCTGACGTTTTGCTCCGCTCTCGACGGTCACCGCGCAATGCAAGAACAGGCCAAAAACTGGCCAAAACGGCCCAAAAACGGGCCAAAACTGGCCATTTTTGGCTGCACGAGCGAGCGGCGAGCGGCGGACAGCGAGCGAAGCGAGAGGCAGCACCGTCCCTGCTATACGAAAGCCCCATCCAGCCCTGTGCCACCCGGGGGGTTCCAGGGTGCTGAGATGGCTGACGTTTTGCTCCGCTCTCGACGGTCACCGCGCAATGCAAGAACAGGCCAAAAACTGGCCAAAACGGCCCAAAAACGGGCCAAAACTGGCCATTTTTGGCTGCACGAGCGAGCGGCGAGCGGCGGACAGCGAGCGAAGCGAGAGGCAGCACCGTCCCTGCTATACGAAAGCCCCATCCAGCCCTGTGCCACCCGGGGGGGGTTCCAGGGTGCTGAGATGGCTGACGTTTTGCTCCGCTCTCGACGGTCACCGCGCAATGCAAGAACAGGCCAAAAACTGGCCAAAACGGCCCAAAAACGGGCCAAAACTGGCCATTTTTGGCTGCACGAGCGAGCGGCGAGCGGCGGACAGCGAGCGAAGCGAGAGGCAGCACCGTCCCTGCTATACGAAAGCCCCATCCAGCCCTGTGCCACCCGGGGGGTTCCAGGGTGCTGAGATGGCTGACGTTTTGCTCCGCTCTCGACGGTCACCGCGCAATGCAAGAACAGGCCAAAAACTGGCCAAAACGGCCCAAAAACGGGCCAAAACTGGCCATTTTTGGCTGCGCGAGCGAGCGGCGAGCGGCGGACAGCGAGCGAAGCGAGAGGCAGCACCGTCCCTGCTATACGAAAGCCCCATCCAGCCCTGTGCCACCCGGGGGGTTCCAGGGTGCTGAGATGGCTGACGTTTTGCTCCGCTCTCGACGGTCACCGCGCAATGCAAGAACAGGCCAAAAACTGGCCAAAACGGCCCAAAAACGGGCCAAAACTGGCCATTTTTGGCTGCACGAGCGAGCGGCGAGCGGCGGACAGCGAGCGAAGCGAGAGGCAGCACCGTCCCTGCTATACGAAAGCCCCATCCAGCCCTGTGCCACCCGGGGGGTTCCAGGGTGCTGAGATGGCTGACGTTTTGCTCCGCTCTCGACGGTCACCGCGCAATGCAAGAACAGGCCAAAAACTGGCCAAAACGGCCCAAAAACGGGCCAAAACTGGCCATTTTTGGCTGCACGAGCGAGCGGCGAGCGGCGGACAGCGAGCGAAGCGAGAGGCAGCACCGTCCCTGCTATACGAAAGCCCCATCCAGCCCTGTGCCACCCGGGGGGTTCCAGGGTGCTGAGATGGCTGACGTTTTGCTCCGCTCTCGACGGTCACCGCGCAATGCAAGAACAGGCCAAAAACTGGCCAAAACGGCCCAAAAACGGGCCAAAACTGGCCATTTTTGGCTGCACGAGCGAGCGGCGAGCGGCGGACAGCGAGCGAAGCGAGAGGCAGCACCGTCCCTGCTATACGAAAGCCCCATCCAGCCCTGTGCCACCCGGGGGGTTCCAGGGTGCTGAGATGGCTGACGTTTTGCTCCGCTCTCGACGGTCACCGCGCAATGCAAGAACAGGCCAAAAACTGGCCAAAACGGCCCAAAAACGGGCCAAAACTGGCCATTTTTGGCTGCACGAGCGAGCGGCGAGCGGCGGACAGCGAGCGAAGCGAGAGGCAGCACCGTCCCTGCTATACGAAAGCCCCATCCAGCCCTGTGCCACCCGGGGGGTTCCAGGGTGCTGAGATGGCTGACGTTTTGCTCCGCTCTCGACGGTCACCGCGCAATGCAAGAACAGGCCAAAAACTGGCCAAAACGGCCCAAAAACGGGCCAAAACTGGCCATTTTTGGCTGCACGAGCGAGCGGCGAGCGGCGGACAGCGAGCGAAGCGAGAGGCAGCACCGTCCCTGCTATACGAAAGCCCCATCCAGCCCTGTGCCACCCGGGGGGTTCCAGGGTGCTGAGATGGCTGACGTTTTGCTCCGCTCTCGACGGTCACCGCGCAATGCAAGAACAGGCCAAAAACTGGCCAAAACGGCCCA
>NW_027020818.1:27500-32500 GCF_036884655.1 Musa acuminata AAA Group
GCCAAAACTGGCCATTTTTTGCTGCGCGAGCGAGCGGAGAGCGGCGAACAGCGAGCGAAGCGCGAGGCAGCACCGTCCCTGCTATACGAAAGCCCCATCCAGCCCTGTGCCACCCGGGGGGTTCCAGGGTGCTGAGATGGCTGACATTTTGCTCCGCTCACGACGGTCACCGCGCCACACAAGAACAGCCCAAAAACAGGCCAAAACAGCCCAAAAACGGGCCAAAACTGGCCATTTTTGGCTGCGCGAGCGAGCGGCGAGCGGCGAACAGCGAGCGAAGCGAGAGGCAGCACCGTCCCTGCTATACGAAAGCCCCATCCAGCCCTGTGCCACCCGGGGGGTTCCAGGGTGCTGAGATGGCTGACGTTTTGCTCCGCTCACGACGGTCACCGCACCACGCAAGAACAGGCCAAAAACTGGCCAAAACAGCCCAAAAACGGGCCAAAACTGGCCATTTTTGGCTGCGCGAGCGAGCGGCGAGCGGCGAACAGCGAGCGAAGCGAGAGGCAGCACCGTCCCTGCTATACGAAAGCCCCATCCAGCCCTGTGCCACCCGGGGGGTTCCAGGGTGCTGAGATGGCTGACGTTTTGCTCCGCTCTCGACGGTCACCGCGCAATGCAAGAACAGGCCAAAAACTGGCCAAAACGGCCCAAAAACGGGCCAAAACTGGCCATTTTTGGCTGCGCGAGCGGCGAGCGGCGGACAGCGAGCGAAGCGAGAGGCAGCACCGTCCCTGCTATACGAAAGCCCCATCCAGCCCTGTGCCACCCGGGGGGTTCCAGGGTGCTGAGATGGCTGACGTTTTGCTCCGCTCTCGACGGTCACCGCGCAATGCAAGAACAGGCCAAAAACTGGCCAAAACGGCCCAAAAACGGGCCAAAACTGGCCATTTTTGGCTGCGCGAGCGAGCGGCGAGCGGCGGACAGCGAGCGAAGCGAGAGGCAGCACCGTCCCTGCTATACGAAAGCCCCATCCAGCCCTGTGCCACCCGGGGGGTTCCAGGGTGCTGAGATGGCTGACGTTTTGCTCCGCTCTCGACGGTCACCGCGCAATGCAAGAACAGGCCAAAAACTGGCCAAAACGGCCCAAAAACGGGCCAAAACTGGCCATTTTTGGCTGCACGAGCGAGCGGCGAGCGGCGGACAGCGAGCGAAGCGAGAGGCAGCACCGTCCCTGCTATACGAAAGCCCCATCCAGCCCTGTGCCACCCGGGGGGTTCCAGGGTGCTGAGATGGCTGACGTTTTGCTCCGCTCTCGACGGTCACCGCGCAATGCAAGAACAGGCCAAAAACTGGCCAAAACGGCCCAAAAACGGGCCAAAACTGGCCATTTTTGGCTGCACGAGCGAGCGGCGAGCGGCGGACAGCGAGCGAAGCGAGAGGCAGCACCGTCCCTGCTATACGAAAGCCCCATCCAGCCCTGTGCCACCCGGGGGGTTCCAGGGTGCTGAGATGGCTGACGTTTTGCTCCGCTCTCGACGGTCACCGCGCAATGCAAGAACAGGCCAAAAACTGGCCAAAACGGCCCAAAAACGGGCCAAAACTGGCCATTTTTGGCTGCACGAGCGAGCGGCGAGCGGCGGACAGCGAGCGAAGCGAGAGGCAGCACCGTCCCTGCTATACGAAAGCCCCATCCAGCCCTGTGCCACCCGGGGGGTTCCAGGGTGCTGAGATGGCTGACGTTTTGCTCCGCTCTCGACGGTCACCGCGCAATGCAAGAACAGGCCAAAAACTGGCCAAAACGGCCCAAAAACGGGCCAAAACTGGCCATTTTTGGCTGCGCGAGCGAGCGGCGAGCGGCGGACAGCGAGCGAAGCGAGAGGCAGCACCGTCCCTGCTATACGAAAGCCCCATCCAGCCCTGTGCCACCCGGGGGGTTCCAGGGTGCTGAGATGGCTGACGTTTTGCTCCGCTCTCGACGGTCACCGCGCAATGCAAGAACAGGCCAAAAACTGGCCAAAACGGCCCAAAAACGGGCCAAAACTGGCCATTTTTGGCTGCACGAGCGAGCGGCGAGCGGCGGACAGCGAGCGAAGCGAGAGGCAGCACCGTCCCTGCTATACGAAAGCCCCATCCAGCCCTGTGCCACCCGGGGGGTTCCAGGGTGCTGAGATGGCTGACGTTTTGCTCCGCTCTCGACGGTCACCGCGCAATGCAAGAACAGGCCAAAAACTGGCCAAAACGGCCCAAAAACGGGCCAAAACTGGCCATTTTTGGCTGCACGAGCGAGCGGCGAGCGGCGGACAGCGAGCGAAGCGAGAGGCAGCACCGTCCCTGCTATACGAAAGCCCCATCCAGCCCTGTGCCACCCGGGGGGTTCCAGGGTGCTGAGATGGCTGACGTTTTGCTCCGCTCTCGACGGTCACCGCGCAATGCAAGAACAGGCCAAAAACTGGCCAAAACGGCCCAAAAACGGGCCAAAACTGGCCATTTTTGGCTGCACGAGCGAGCGGCGAGCGGCGGACAGCGAGCGAAGCGAGAGGCAGCACCGTCCCTGCTATACGAAAGCCCCATCCAGCCCTGTGCCACCCGGGGGGTTCCAGGGTGCTGAGATGGCTGACGTTTTGCTCCGCTCTCGACGGTCACCGCGCAATGCAAGAACAGGCCAAAAACTGGCCAAAACGGCCCAAAAACGGGCCAAAACTGGCCATTTTTGGCTGCGCGAGCGAGCGGCGAGCGGCGGACAGCGAGCGAAGCGAGAGGCAGCACCGTCCCTGCTATACGAAAGCCCCATCCAGCCCTGTGCCACCCGGGGGGTTCCAGGGTGCTGAGATGGCTGACGTTTTGCTCCGCTCTCGACGGTCACCGCGCAATGCAAGAACAGGCCAAAAACTGGCCAAAACGGCCCAAAAACGGGCCAAAACTGGCCATTTTTGGCTGCACGAGCGAGCGGCGAGCGGCGGACAGCGAGCGAAGCGAGAGGCAGCACCGTCCCTGCTATACGAAAGCCCCATCCAGCCCTGTGCCACCCGGGGGGTTCCAGGGTGCTGAGATGGCTGACGTTTTGCTCCGCTCTCGACGGTCACCGCGCAATGCAAGAACAGGCCAAAAACTGGCCAAAACGGCCCAAAAACGGGCCAAAACTGGCCATTTTTGGCTGCACGAGCGAGCGGCGAGCGGCGGACAGCGAGCGAAGCGAGAGGCAGCACCGTCCCTGCTATACGAAAGCCCCATCCAGCCCTGTGCCACCCGGGGGGTTCCAGGGTGCTGAGATGGCTGACGTTTTGCTCCGCTCTCGACGGTCACCGCGCAATGCAAGAACAGGCCAAAAACTGGCCAAAACGGCCCAAAAACGGGCCAAAACTGGCCATTTTTGGCTGCACGAGCGAGCGGCGAGCGGCGGACAGCGAGCGAAGCGAGAGGCAGCACCGTCCCTGCTATACGAAAGCCCCATCCAGCCCTGTGCCACCCGGGGGGTTCCAGGGTGCTGAGATGGCTGACGTTTTGCTCCGCTCTCGACGGTCACCGCGCAATGCAAGAACAGGCCAAAAACTGGCCAAAACGGCCCAAAAACGGGCCAAAACTGGCCATTTTTGGCTGCACGAGCGAGCGGCGAGCGGCGGACAGCGAGCGAAGCGAGAGGCAGCACCGTCCCTGCTATACGAAAGCCCCATCCAGCCCTGTGCCACCCGGGGGGTTCCAGGGTGCTGAGATGGCTGACGTTTTGCTCCGCTCTCGACGGTCACCGCGCAATGCAAGAACAGGCCAAAAACTGGCCAAAACGGCCCAAAAACGGGCCAAAACTGGCCATTTTTGGCTGCACGAGCGAGCGGCGAGCGGCGGACAGCGAGCGAAGCGAGAGGCAGCACCGTCCCTGCTATACGAAAGCCCCATCCAGCCCTGTGCCACCCGGGGGGTTCCAGGGTGCTGAGATGGCTGACGTTTTGCTCCGCTCTCGACGGTCACCGCGCAATGCAAGAACAGGCCAAAAACTGGCCAAAACGGCCCAAAAACGGGCCAAAACTGGCCATTTTTGGCTGCACGAGCGAGCGGCGAGCGGCGGACAGCGAGCGAAGCGAGAGGCAGCACCGTCCCTGCTATACGAAAGCCCCATCCAGCCCTGTGCCACCCGGGGGGTTCCAGGGTGCTGAGATGGCTGACGTTTTGCTCCGCTCTCGACGGTCACCGCGCAATGCAAGAACAGGCCAAAAACTGGCCAAAACGGCCCAAAAACGGGCCAAAACTGGCCATTTTTGGCTGCACGAGCGAGCGGCGAGCGGCGGACAGCGAGCGAAGCGAGAGGCAGCACCGTCCCTGCTATACGAAAGCCCCATCCAGCCCTGTGCCACCCGGGGGGTTCCAGGGTGCTGAGATGGCTGACGTTTTGCTCCGCTCTCGACGGTCACCGCGCAATGCAAGAACAGGCCAAAAACTGGCCAAAACGGCCCAAAAACGGGCCAAAACTGGCCATTTTTGGCTGCACGAGCGAGCGGCGAGCGGCGGACAGCGAGCGAAGCGAGAGGCAGCACCGTCCCTGCTATACGAAAGCCCCATCCAGCCCTGTGCCACCCGGGGGGTTCCAGGGTGCTGAGATGGCTGACGTTTTGCTCCGCTCTCGACGGTCACCGCGCAATGCAAGAACAGGCCAAAAACTGGCCAAAACGGCCCAAAAACGGGCCAAAACTGGCCATTTTTGGCTGCGCGAGCGAGCGGCGAGCGGCGGACAGCGAGCGAAGCGAGAGGCAGCACCGTCCCTGCTATATACGAAAGCCCCATCCAGCCCTGTGCCACCCGGGGGGTTCCAGGGTGCTGAGATGGCTGACGTTTTGCTCCGCTCACGACGGTCACCGCACCACGCAAGAACGGACCATAAACAGGCCAAAACAGCCCAAAAACGGGCCAAAACTGGTCATTTTTGGCTGCGCGAGCGAGCGGCGAGCGGCGAACAGCGAGCGAAGCGTGAGGCAGCACCGTCCCTGCTATACGAAAGCCCCATCCAGCCCTGTGCCACCCGGGGGGTTCCAGGGTGCTGAGATGGCTGACGTTTTGCTCCGCTCACG
>NW_027020818.1:52500-55000 GCF_036884655.1 Musa acuminata AAA Group
GAACAGCCCAAAAACAGGCCAAAACAGCCCAAAAACGGGCCAAAACTGGCCATTTTTGGCTGCGCGAGCGAGCAGCGAGCGGCGGACAGCGAGCGAAGCGAGAGGCAGCACCGTCCCTGCTATACGAAAGCCCCATCCAGCCCTGTGCCACCCGGGGGGTTCCAGGGTGCTGAGATGGCTGACGTTTTGCTCCGCTCACGACGGTCGCCGCGGCACGCAAGAACAGGCCAAAAACTGGCCAAAACAGCCCAAAAACGGGCCAAAACTGGCCATTTTTTGCTGCGCGAGCGAGCGGAGAGCGGCGAACAGCGAGCGAAGCGCGAGGCAGCACCGTCCCTGCTATACGAAAGCCCCATCCAGCCCTGTGCCACCCGGGGGGTTCCAGGGTGCTGAGATGGCTGACATTTTGCTCCGCTCACGACGGTCACCGCGCCACACAAGAACAGCCCAAAAACAGGCCAAAACAGCCCAAAAACGGGCCAAAACTGGCCATTTTTGGCTGCGCGAGCGAGCGGCGAGCGGCGAACAGCGAGCGAAGCGAGAGGCAGCACCGTCCCTGCTATACGAAAGCCCCATCCAGCCCTGTGCCACCCGGGGGGTTCCAGGGTGCTGAGATGGCTGACGTTTTGCTCCGCTCACGACGGTCACCGCACCACGCAAGAACAGGCCAAAAACTGGCCAAAACAGCCCAAAAACGGGCCAAAACTGGCCATTTTTGGCTGCGCGAGCGAGCGGCGAGCGGCGAACAGCGAGCGAAGCGAGAGGCAGCACCGTCCCTGCTATACGAAAGCCCCATCCAGCCCTGTGCCACCCGGGGGGTTCCAGGGTGCTGAGATGGCTGACGTTTTGCTCCGCTCTCGACGGTCACCGCGCAATGCAAGAACAGGCCAAAAACTGGCCAAAACGGCCCAAAAACGGGCCAAAACTGGCCATTTTTGGCTGCGCGAGCGGCGAGCGGCGGACAGCGAGCGAAGCGAGAGGCAGCACCGTCCCTGCTATACGAAAGCCCCATCCAGCCCTGTGCCACCCGGGGGGTTCCAGGGTGCTGAGATGGCTGACGTTTTGCTCCGCTCTCGACGGTCACCGCGCAATGCAAGAACAGGCCAAAAACTGGCCAAAACGGCCCAAAAACGGGCCAAAACTGGCCATTTTTGGCTGCGCGAGCGAGCGGCGAGCGGCGGACAGCGAGCGAAGCGAGAGGCAGCACCGTCCCTGCTATACGAAAGCCCCATCCAGCCCTGTGCCACCCGGGGGGTTCCAGGGTGCTGAGATGGCTGACGTTTTGCTCCGCTCTCGACGGTCACCGCGCAATGCAAGAACAGGCCAAAAACTGGCCAAAACGGCCCAAAAACGGGCCAAAACTGGCCATTTTTGGCTGCACGAGCGAGCGGCGAGCGGCGGACAGCGAGCGAAGCGAGAGGCAGCACCGTCCCTGCTATACGAAAGCCCCATCCAGCCCTGTGCCACCCGGGGGGTTCCAGGGTGCTGAGATGGCTGACGTTTTGCTCCGCTCTCGACGGTCACCGCGCAATGCAAGAACAGGCCAAAAACTGGCCAAAACGGCCCAAAAACGGGCCAAAACTGGCCATTTTTGGCTGCACGAGCGAGCGGCGAGCGGCGGACAGCGAGCGAAGCGAGAGGCAGCACCGTCCCTGCTATACGAAAGCCCCATCCAGCCCTGTGCCACCCGGGGGGTTCCAGGGTGCTGAGATGGCTGACGTTTTGCTCCGCTCTCGACGGTCACCGCGCAATGCAAGAACAGGCCAAAAACTGGCCAAAACGGCCCAAAAACGGGCCAAAACTGGCCATTTTTGGCTGCACGAGCGAGCGGCGAGCGGCGGACAGCGAGCGAAGCGAGAGGCAGCACCGTCCCTGCTATACGAAAGCCCCATCCAGCCCTGTGCCACCCGGGGGGTTCCAGGGTGCTGAGATGGCTGACGTTTTGCTCCGCTCTCGACGGTCACCGCGCAATGCAAGAACAGGCCAAAAACTGGCCAAAACGGCCCAAAAACGGGCCAAAACTGGCCATTTTTGGCTGCACGAGCGAGCGGCGAGCGGCGGACAGCGAGCGAAGCGAGAGGCAGCACCGTCCCTGCTATACGAAAGCCCCATCCAGCCCTGTGCCACCCGGGGGGTTCCAGGGTGCTGAGATGGCTGACGTTTTGCTCCGCTCTCGACGGTCACCGCGCAATGCAAGAACAGGCCAAAAACTGGCCAAAACGGCCCAAAAACGGGCCAAAACTGGCCATTTTTGGCTGCGCGAGCGAGCGGCGAGCGGCGGACAGCGAGCGAAGCGAGAGGCAGCACCGTCCCTGCTATATACGAAAGCCCCATCCAGCCCTGTGCCACCCGGGGGGTTCCAGGGTGCTGAGATGGCTGACGTTTTGCTCCGCTCACGACGGTCACCGCACCACGCAAGAACGGACCATAAACAGGCCAAAACAGCCCAAAAACGGGCCAAAACTGGTCATTTTTGGCTGCGCGAGCGAGCGGCGAGCGG
>NW_027020818.1:75000-80000 GCF_036884655.1 Musa acuminata AAA Group
TCCCTGCTATACGAAAGCCCCATCCAGCCCTGTGCCACCCGGGGGGTTCCAGGGTGCTGAGATGGCTGACATTTTGCTCCGCTCACGACGGTCGCCGCGGCACACAAGAACAGCCCAAAAACAGGCCAAAACAGCCCAAAAACGGGCCAAAACTGGCCATTTTTGGCTGCGCGAGCGAGCAGCGAGCGGCGGACAGCGAGCGAAGCGAGAGGCAGCACCGTCCCTGCTATACGAAAGCCCCATCCAGCCCTGTGCCACCCGGGGGGTTCCAGGGTGCTGAGATGGCTGACGTTTTGCTCCGCTCACGACGGTCGCCGCGGCACGCAAGAACAGGCCAAAAACTGGCCAAAACAGCCCAAAAACGGGCCAAAACTGGCCATTTTTTGCTGCGCGAGCGAGAGGAGAGCGGCGAACAGCGAGCGAAGCGCGAGGCAGCACCGTCCCTGCTATACGAAAGCCCCATCCAGCCCTGTGCCACCCGGGGGGTTCCAGGGTGCTGAGATGGCTGACATTTTGCTCCGCTCACGACGGTCACCGCGCCACACAAGAACAGCCCAAAAACAGGCCAAAACAGCCCAAAAACGGGCCAAAACTGGCCATTTTTGGCTGCGCGAGCGAGCGGCGAGCGGCGAACAGCGAGCGAAGCGAGAGGCAGCACCGTCCCTGCTATACGAAAGCCCCATCCAGCCCTGTGCCACCCGGGGGGTTCCAGGGTGCTGAGATGGCTGACGTTTTGCTCCGCTCACGACGGTCACCGCACCACGCAAGAACAGGCCAAAAACTGGCCAAAACAGCCCAAAAACGGGCCAAAACTGGCCATTTTTGGCTGCGCGAGCGAGCGGCGAGCGGCGAACAGCGAGCGAAGCGAGAGGCAGCACCGTCCCTGCTATACGAAAGCCCCATCCAGCCCTGTGCCACCCGGGGGGTTCCAGGGTGCTGAGATGGCTGACGTTTTGCTCCGCTCTCGACGGTCACCGCGCAATGCAAGAACAGGCCAAAAACTGGCCAAAACGGCCCAAAAACGGGCCAAAACTGGCCATTTTTGGCTGCGCGAGCGGCGAGCGGCGGACAGCGAGCGAAGCGAGAGGCAGCACCGTCCCTGCTATACGAAAGCCCCATCCAGCCCTGTGCCACCCGGGGGGTTCCAGGGTGCTGAGATGGCTGACGTTTTGCTCCGCTCTCGACGGTCACCGCGCAATGCAAGAACAGGCCAAAAACTGGCCAAAACGGCCCAAAAACGGGCCAAAACTGGCCATTTTTGGCTGCGCGAGCGAGCGGCGAGCGGCGGACAGCGAGCGAAGCGAGAGGCAGCACCGTCCCTGCTATACGAAAGCCCCATCCAGCCCTGTGCCACCCGGGGGGTTCCAGGGTGCTGAGATGGCTGACGTTTTGCTCCGCTCTCGACGGTCACCGCGCAATGCAAGAACAGGCCAAAAACTGGCCAAAACGGCCCAAAAACGGGCCAAAACTGGCCATTTTTGGCTGCACGAGCGAGCGGCGAGCGGCGGACAGCGAGCGAAGCGAGAGGCAGCACCGTCCCTGCTATACGAAAGCCCCATCCAGCCCTGTGCCACCCGGGGGGTTCCAGGGTGCTGAGATGGCTGACGTTTTGCTCCGCTCTCGACGGTCACCGCGCAATGCAAGAACAGGCCAAAAACTGGCCAAAACGGCCCAAAAACGGGCCAAAACTGGCCATTTTTGGCTGCACGAGCGAGCGGCGAGCGGCGGACAGCGAGCGAAGCGAGAGGCAGCACCGTCCCTGCTATACGAAAGCCCCATCCAGCCCTGTGCCACCCGGGGGGTTCCAGGGTGCTGAGATGGCTGACGTTTTGCTCCGCTCTCGACGGTCACCGCGCAATGCAAGAACAGGCCAAAAACTGGCCAAAACGGCCCAAAAACGGGCCAAAACTGGCCATTTTTGGCTGCACGAGCGAGCGGCGAGCGGCGGACAGCGAGCGAAGCGAGAGGCAGCACCGTCCCTGCTATACGAAAGCCCCATCCAGCCCTGTGCCACCCGGGGGGTTCCAGGGTGCTGAGATGGCTGACGTTTTGCTCCGCTCTCGACGGTCACCGCGCAATGCAAGAACAGGCCAAAAACTGGCCAAAACGGCCCAAAAACGGGCCAAAACTGGCCATTTTTGGCTGCGCGAGCGAGCGGCGAGCGGCGGACAGCGAGCGAAGCGAGAGGCAGCACCGTCCCTGCTATACGAAAGCCCCATCCAGCCCTGTGCCACCCGGGGGGTTCCAGGGTGCTGAGATGGCTGACGTTTTGCTCCGCTCTCGACGGTCACCGCGCAATGCAAGAACAGGCCAAAAACTGGCCAAAACGGCCCAAAAACGGGCCAAAACTGGCCATTTTTGGCTGCACGAGCGAGCGGCGAGCGGCGGACAGCGAGCGAAGCGAGAGGCAGCACCGTCCCTGCTATACGAAAGCCCCATCCAGCCCTGTGCCACCCGGGGGGTTCCAGGGTGCTGAGATGGCTGACGTTTTGCTCCGCTCTCGACGGTCACCGCGCAATGCAAGAACAGGCCAAAAACTGGCCAAAACGGCCCAAAAACGGGCCAAAACTGGCCATTTTTGGCTGCACGAGCGAGCGGCGAGCGGCGGACAGCGAGCGAAGCGAGAGGCAGCACCGTCCCTGCTATACGAAAGCCCCATCCAGCCCTGTGCCACCCGGGGGGTTCCAGGGTGCTGAGATGGCTGACGTTTTGCTCCGCTCTCGACGGTCACCGCGCAATGCAAGAACAGGCCAAAAACTGGCCAAAACGGCCCAAAAACGGGCCAAAACTGGCCATTTTTGGCTGCACGAGCGAGCGGCGAGCGGCGGACAGCGAGCGAAGCGAGAGGCAGCACCGTCCCTGCTATACGAAAGCCCCATCCAGCCCTGTGCCACCCGGGGGGTTCCAGGGTGCTGAGATGGCTGACGTTTTGCTCCGCTCTCGACGGTCACCGCGCAATGCAAGAACAGGCCAAAAACTGGCCAAAACGGCCCAAAAACGGGCCAAAACTGGCCATTTTTGGCTGCGCGAGCGAGCGGCGAGCGGCGGACAGCGAGCGAAGCGAGAGGCAGCACCGTCCCTGCTATACGAAAGCCCCATCCAGCCCTGTGCCACCCGGGGGGTTCCAGGGTGCTGAGATGGCTGACGTTTTGCTCCGCTCTCGACGGTCACCGCGCAATGCAAGAACAGGCCAAAAACTGGCCAAAACGGCCCAAAAACGGGCCAAAACTGGCCATTTTTGGCTGCACGAGCGAGCGGCGAGCGGCGGACAGCGAGCGAAGCGAGAGGCAGCACCGTCCCTGCTATACGAAAGCCCCATCCAGCCCTGTGCCACCCGGGGGGTTCCAGGGTGCTGAGATGGCTGACGTTTTGCTCCGCTCTCGACGGTCACCGCGCAATGCAAGAACAGGCCAAAAACTGGCCAAAACGGCCCAAAAACGGGCCAAAACTGGCCATTTTTGGCTGCACGAGCGAGCGGCGAGCGGCGGACAGCGAGCGAAGCGAGAGGCAGCACCGTCCCTGCTATACGAAAGCCCCATCCAGCCCTGTGCCACCCGGGGGGTTCCAGGGTGCTGAGATGGCTGACGTTTTGCTCCGCTCTCGACGGTCACCGCGCAATGCAAGAACAGGCCAAAAACTGGCCAAAACGGCCCAAAAACGGGCCAAAACTGGCCATTTTTGGCTGCACGAGCGAGCGGCGAGCGGCGGACAGCGAGCGAAGCGAGAGGCAGCACCGTCCCTGCTATACGAAAGCCCCATCCAGCCCTGTGCCACCCGGGGGGTTCCAGGGTGCTGAGATGGCTGACGTTTTGCTCCGCTCTCGACGGTCACCGCGCAATGCAAGAACAGGCCAAAAACTGGCCAAAACGGCCCAAAAACGGGCCAAAACTGGCCATTTTTGGCTGCACGAGCGAGCGGCGAGCGGCGGACAGCGAGCGAAGCGAGAGGCAGCACCGTCCCTGCTATACGAAAGCCCCATCCAGCCCTGTGCCACCCGGGGGGTTCCAGGGTGCTGAGATGGCTGACGTTTTGCTCCGCTCTCGACGGTCACCGCGCAATGCAAGAACAGGCCAAAAACTGGCCAAAACGGCCCAAAAACGGGCCAAAACTGGCCATTTTTGGCTGCACGAGCGAGCGGCGAGCGGCGGACAGCGAGCGAAGCGAGAGGCAGCACCGTCCCTGCTATACGAAAGCCCCATCCAGCCCTGTGCCACCCGGGGGGTTCCAGGGTGCTGAGATGGCTGACG
This sequence comes from Musa acuminata AAA Group, assembly GCF_036884655.1. Lineage (NCBI taxonomy): Eukaryota > Viridiplantae > Streptophyta > Magnoliopsida > Zingiberales > Musaceae > Musa > Musa acuminata. The sequence continues at coordinate 79,248 of NW_027020818.1, forward strand.
TTTTGCTCCGCTCTCGACGGTCACCGCGCAATGCAAGAACAGGCCAAAAACTGGCCAAAACGGCCCAAAAACGGGCCAAAACTGGCCATTTTTGGCTGCACGAGCGAGCGGCGAGCGGCGGACAGCGAGCGAAGCGAGAGGCAGCACCGTCCCTGCTATACGAAAGCCCCATCCAGCCCTGTGCCACCCGGGGGGTTCCAGGGTGCTGAGATGGCTGACGTTTTGCTCCGCTCTCGACGGTCACCGCGCAATGCAAGAACAGGCCAAAAACTGGCCAAAACGGCCCAAAAACGGGCCAAAACTGGCCATTTTTGGCTGCACGAGCGAGCGGCGAGCGGCGGACAGCGAGCGAAGCGAGAGGCAGCACCGTCCCTGCTATACGAAAGCCCCATCCAGCCCTGTGCCACCCGGGGGGTTCCAGGGTGCTGAGATGGCTGACGTTTTGCTCCGCTCTCGACGGTCACCGCGCAATGCAAGAACAGGCCAAAAACTGGCCAAAACGGCCCAAAAACGGGCCAAAACTGGCCATTTTTGGCTGCACGAGCGAGCGGCGAGCGGCGGACAGCGAGCGAAGCGAGAGGCAGCACCGTCCCTGCTATACGAAAGCCCCATCCAGCCCTGTGCCACCCGGGGGGTTCCAGGGTGCTGAGATGGCTGACGTTTTGCTCCGCTCTCGACGGTCACCGCGCAATGCAAGAACAGGCCAAAAACTGGCCAAAACGGCCCAAAAACGGGCCAAAACTGGCCATTTTT
>NW_027020819.1:0-20000 GCF_036884655.1 Musa acuminata AAA Group
ATGAATCTCTTGTCTCCAGCTATTGGGGATCCTATTTCCGTACCAACTCAAGATATGCTTATCGGACTCTATTTATTAACGATCGGGAATCGTCGAGGTATTTGTGCAAATAGTATAATCCATATAGATATAGTTGCGGAAACTACCAAATAAAAAGGTTGACAATAAAAAAAATGACTATAGGTATACGGAAAAGAAAGAACCCTATTTTTCTAGTTCCTATGATGCACTTGGAGCTTATCAACAGAAACGAATTAGTTTAGATAGTCCTTTGTGGCTCCGATGGAGACTAGATCAACGTGTCATTGGCTCAAGAGAAGTTCCCATCGAAGTTCAATATGAATCTTTGGGTACTTATCATGAGATTTATGGGCACTATCTAATAGAAGGAAGTGTAACAAAGGAAATCCGTTGTATATACATTCGAACTACTCTTGGTCATATTTCTTTTTATCGGGAAATAGAAGAAGCCATACAGGGGTTTTGTCGAGCCTACTCATACGCTATCTAAACTAAGAAATCAGATTAGGCGATGTTCGTGCCCATGGGAATTCGGGTCTCCCCAATTTCACTGGTATCATAATTTCTGAATTTCTGCGTGAATCAAGATTGAGATTGAGGAAAGGAAGTTTTCGAATCACTAACTCAGGTCCATTGTCGAATCCTACTTAGCAGAATAAATATAAGAGGTACTGTACTTATGGCAGAACGGGCCGATCTGGTCTTTCACAATAAAGTGATAAATGGAACTGTTATGAAACGACTTATTAGCAGGTTAATAGATCATTTCGGAATGGCATATACATCACATATCTTGGATCAAGTAAAGACTTTGGGTTTCCAACAAGCCACTGCTACATCTATTTCATTAGGAATTGATGATCTTTTAACAATCCCTTCTAAGGGATGGTTAGTCCAAGACGCTGAACAACAAAGTTTTATTTTGGATAAACACCATCATTATGGGAATGTACACGCGGTAGAAAAATTACGTCAATCCATTGAGATATGGTATGCTACAAGTGAATATTTGAGACAAGAAATGAATCCTAATTTTCGGATGACTGATCCTTCTAATCCAGTATATCTAATGTCCTTTTCGGGAGCTAGGGGAAATGCATCTCAGATACACCAATTAGTAGGTATGAGAGGATTAATGTCGGATCCCCAAGGACAAATGATTGATTTACCCATTCAAAGCAATTTACGTGAAGGACTTTCTTTGACAGAATATATAATTTCCTGTTATGGAGCCCGCAAAGGAGTTGTAGATACTGCTGTACGAACATCAGATGCTGGATACCTCACACGTAGACTTGTTGAAGTAGTTCAACATATTATTGTACGTAGAACAGATTGTGGCACTATCCGAGGTATTTCCGTGAGTCCTCGAAATGGGATGACGGAAAAAATTTTTGTCCAAACACTAATTGGTCGTGTATTAGCGGACGATATATATATCGGTCTACGATGCCTTGCCACTCGAAATCAAGATATTGGGATTGGACTTGTCAATCGATTCATAACCTTTCGAGCACAACCAATATATATTCGAACCCCCTTTACTTGCAGGAGTACATCTTGGATCTGCCAATTATGTTATGGTCGGAGTCCTACTCATGGCGACCTGGTCGAATTGGGAGAAGCTGTAGGTATTATTGCGGGTCAATCAATTGGGGAACCAGGAACTCAACTAACATTAAGAACTTTTCATACCGGTGGAGTATTCACAGGCGGTACTGCCGAGCATGTACGAGCTCCTTCTAATGGAAAAATAAAATTCAATGAGGATTTGGTTCATCCCACACGTACCCGTCATGGGCATCCTGCTTTTCTATGTTCTATAGACTTGTATGTAACTATTGAGAGTCGGGATATTCTACATAATGTAAATATTCCACCAAAAAGTTTTATTTTAGTTCAAAATAATCAATATGTAGAATCAGAACAAGTGATTGCTGAGATTCGTGCTGGAACGTCCACTTTTCATTTTAAAGAGAAGGTACGAAAACATATTTATTCTGAATCAGAGGGAGAAATGCACTGGAGTACCGATGTCCACCATGCACCTGAATATACATATGGTAATGTTCATCTATTATCAAAAACGAGTCATTTATGGATATTAGCGGGAGGTCCGTGCAGATCCAGTATAGTGTCTTTTTCGCTCCACAAGGATCAAGATCAAATGAATGTTTATTCTTTTTCTGTCGAAGAAAGATATATCTCTGACCTATCAATGACTAATGGTCGAATAAGACATAAATTGTTGGATACTTCTGGTAAAAAAGATAAGAAAATTATTGACTATTCAATAAGACCTGATCAAACGATGTCTAATGGTCATTTGAATTTCATATATCCTTCTATTATCCAAGGGAATTCTTATTTCTTGGCGAAAAAGCGAAGAAATAGATTCATCATCCCATTACAATACAATCAAGAACGAGAGAAAGAACTAATACCCTGTTTTGGTATTTCGATCGAAATACCAAAACAGGGTATTTTACGTAGAAATAGTATTCTTGCTTATTTTGATGATCCACGATACAGAAGAAGCAATTCAGGAATTACTAAATATGGAACCGTAGAGGTCAATTCAATCATAAAAAAAGAGGATTTGATTGAGTATCGAGGACCAAAAGAATTTAGTCCGAAATACCAAACGAAAGTAGATCGGTTTTTTTCATTCTCGAAGAAGTGCATATCTTACCCGGATCTTCGTTGATAATGGTCCGGAACAATAGTATCATTGGAGTAGATACACAACTCGCTTTAAATACAAGAAGTCGAGTAGGCGGATTAGTCCGAGTGGAGAGAAAAAAAAAAAATATTGAACTAAAAATATTTTCCGGAGATATTTATTTTCCTGGAGAGGCAGATAAGATATCCAGGCACAGCGGCATTTTGATACCACCGGAAACAGAAAAAAAAATTTCTAAGGAATCAAAAAAATGGAAAAATTGGATCTATGTCCAACGGATCACACCTACCAAGAAAAAGTATTTTGTTTTGGTTCGACCCGTAGTCACATATGAAATAGCTGATGGCATAAATTTAGCAACACTTTTTCCTCAAGATCTCCTGCGGGAAAAGGATAATGTCCAACTTAGAGTTGTCAATTATATCCTTCATGGAAATGGCAAGTCAATTCGAGGAATTTCTCACACAAGTATTCAATTAGTTCGGACTTGCTTAGTATTGAATTGGGATCAAGAGCAAAAAGGTTCTCCGGAAGAGGTTCACGCTTCCTTTGTTGAGGTAAGAACAAATGATCTGATTCGAGATTTCATAAGAATTGAGTTAGTCAAGTCCACTATTTCGTATACCGGAAAAAGATATGATAGGGCAAGTTCCGGATTGATTTCCGATAATGGATTAGATCGCACAAATATCAATCCTTTTTTTTACAAGGCCAGGATTCAATCACTTACCCAACATCAAGGTACTATTGGTACATTGTTAAATCGAAATAAGGAATGCCAATCTTTGATAATTTTGTCATCATCCAATTGTTTTCGAATTGGCCCATTCAATGGTTCAAAATATAACAATATGACAAAAGAATCGGATCCCATAATCCCAATTAAGGATTTGCTGGGTCCCTTAGGCACTATTGTACCTAAAATAGCAAATTTCTATTCATCTTACCATTTAATAACTTATAATCAGATCTTGTTAAAGAAATATTTGCTACTTGACAATTTTCAACAGACTTTCCAAGTACTTCAAGTACTTAAATACTGTTTAATAGATGAAAATAGGAGGATTTATAACCCCGATCCATGCAGTAACATCATTTTGAATCCATTCCATTTGAATTGGCACTTTCTCCATCACGATTATTGGGAAGAGACATCTAAAAAAATTCGTCTTGGACAATTTTTTTGTGAAAATGTATGTCTATTCAAATACGAACCACACGTAGAAAAATCTGGTCAGATCATAATTGTTCATGTTGACTCCTTAGTTATAAGATCGGCTAAGCCCTATTTGGCCACTCCAGGAGCTACTGTTCATGGCCATTATGGAGAAATCTTTTACGAAGGAGATACATTAGTTACATTTATATATGAAAAATCGAGATCTGGTGACATAACGCAAGGTCTTCCAAAAGTGGAACAAATCTTAGAAGTACGTTCTATTGATTCAATATCGATGAACCTCGAAAGGAGAGTTGAAGGTTGGAACGAAGGTATACCAAAAATTCTTGGAATCCCCTGGGGATTCTTGATTCAAGCGGAGCTAACCATAGTTCAAAGTCGTATCTCTTTGGTTAATAAAATCCAAAAGGTTTATCGATCCCAGGGGGTACAGATCCATAATAGACATATAGAGATTATTGTACGTCAAGTAACATCAAAAGTGTTGGTTTCAGAAGATGGAATGTCTAATGTTTTTTCACCTGGGGAATTAATCGGATTGTTGCGAGCGGAACGAGCGGGGCGCGCTTTGGACGAAGCGATCTCTTATCGGGCAATCCTATTGGGAATAACGAGGGCATCTTTGAATACTCAAAGTTTCATATCCGAAGCAAGTTTTCAAGAAACCGCTCGAGTTTTAGCAAAAGCTGCTCTACGAGGTCGTATTGATTGGTTGAAAGGCCTGAAAGAGAACGTTGTTCTGGGTGGGATTATACCCGTTGGTACCGGATTCAAAAAATTAGTGCACCGTTCAAGGCAAGACAAGAACATTTATTTGGAAATCAAAAGAAAGAATCTATTCGATTTGGAAATGAGAGATATTTTGTTACACCATAGAGAATTATTTTGTTCTTACGTCCCATTTCCATGAGACATCAGAACAATCGTTTACGCGATTTCATGATTCCTAAGAGCAGATTCTTTTACTTTAACTATCTTTTCACTTTTAACTATCTGTCTTTTAACTTAACTATCTGGTCCGAGTATTGATTTGGTAAAAAAAAAATAAGTAATTAAAAGACATTAATGGTTTGTACCGTGTATCAACGGTTAATTCCCGGTAGAAGGTTCCATCGGAACAATTATTTATTTCAAAGTACCTCGTCTCTTTGTTAAAAAAATAAAAAAGAAAAAACAAAAAGGAAGTGTGGGGAAAAATGACAAGAAGATATTGGAACATCAATTTGGAAGAGATGATGGAGGCCGGAGTTCATTTTGGTCATGGTACTAAGAAATGGAATCCTAGAATGGCCCCTTACATCTCTGCAAAGCGTAAAGGTATTCATATTACAAATCTCACTAGAACGGCTCGTTTTTTATCAGAAGCCTGTGATTTAGTTTTTGATGCAGCAAGTAGGGGAAAAAACTTCTTAATTGTTGGTACCAAAAATAAAGCAGCGGATTCAGTAGCATCAGCTGCAATAAGGGCCCGGTGTCATTATGTTAATAAAAAATGGCTCGGTGGTATGTTAACGAATTGGTCTACTACGGAAACGAGACTTCAAAAGTTCAGGGATTTAAGAGCAGAACAAAAGATGGGGAAACTCAACCGTCTTCCCAAAAGAGATGCCGCAATGTTGAAGAGAAAATTATCTGCCTTGCAAACATATCTCGGCGGTATCAAATATATGACGGGATTGCCTGATATTGTGATCATCGTTGATCAGCAAGAAGAATATATGGCTCTTCGAGAATGTGTAATTTTAGGGATTCCGACGATTTGTTTAATCGATACAAATTGTGACCCCGATCTCGCAGATATTTCGATCCCAGCCAATGATGACGCTATAGCTTCAATCCGATTGGTTCTTAACAAATTAGTATCCGCAATTTGTGAGGGCCGTTGTAGCTATATAAGAAATCGTTGATTATGATTAAGAATAATTAGTTAATTATTTGGGGATTTTATAGATTTATTGGATCGGTTACTATTCTTGAATTAAAAAAAAGAAAAAACAAAATGGAAATGTGGGCATATTGATAATATGTTATGATGTTATGTGATTTCTTGGTATCCTATGTAATTTCTTGATATCCTAAATATACGATTGATGAATACAATTAGTGATTCAAGTTGGTGAGTTGAGAAAGAGATGGTTGAATCAAAATAATTTATTTTTTGAAGTTCAATTTTTGTTAGAGGACCATATGAATGTTATACCATGTTCCATTAAAACACTCAAGGGGTTATACGATATATCGGGTGTAGAAGTAGGCCAACATTTCTATTGGCAAATAGGAGGTTTACAAGTCCATGCCCAAGTACTTATCACTTCTTGGGTAGTAATTGCTATCTTATTAGGTTCGGTGATCCTAGCTGTTCGGAATCCACAAACCATTCCGACCGGCGGTCAGAATTTCTTCGAATATGTCCTTGAATTTATTCGAGACTTGAGCAAAACCCAGATTGGAGAAGAATATGGTCCTTGGGTTCCCTTTATTGGAACTATGTTCCTATTTATTTTTGTTTCTAACTGGTCAGGTGCTCTTTTACCTTGGAAAATTATACAGTTACCTCATGGGGAGTTAGCTGCGCCCACGAATGATATAAATACTACTGTTGCTTTAGCTTTACTCACGTCAGTCGCATATTTTTATGCGGGTCTTAGCAAAAAAGGATTGGGTTATTTTGGGAAATACATTCAACCAACTCCAATACTTTTACCAATTAACATCCTAGAAGATTTCACAAAACCCTTATCTCTTAGTTTTCGACTTTTCGGGAATATATTGGCTGATGAATTAGTAGTTGTCGTTCTTGTTTCTTTAGTCCCTTCAGTAGTTCCTATACCTGTCATGTTTCTTGGATTATTTACAAGTGGTATTCAAGCTCTTATTTTTGCAACGTTAGCTGCGGCTTATATAGGTGAATCCATGGAGGGTCATCATTGACTAGCTTTCAAAATAGTCTTTTTATTATTATTTTTTATTATTATTATTAAGTAAGTTTTATCCCAATTCATGCGTGGTTCAAGATAATCCAATTGGTTGGGGAACATAATAACGTATTACTATATGACTTAGAGTTTTAGGAGAAAAGATGGACGGTATTACAGAATTGTAAAAAAAAAAAGAAGGGTTGGGGAGGTTATACTAGATGTATGTAATGTCTATAAGCTCGGACCCCGTCTATGTTTCTAGGAATGATTCTAGAATCCGATTTAATCTAAAAAAAATGCGGGTGGTTTACGTTATGGAAGAAACAAATATATATGTCATATTAGAATGACATTAGATATTCATTAGTTATATAAGGCTATCCCTATCATCCTATATAACATCACTATATTACATAATTACATGCTATTACTTAATTACATGCTATTACTTAATTACATACTATTACTATTTTTATAATCATAACTTCTACTCTGTAATCATAATATAATCCTATACATAATATAAAATATAATCCTATACATAATATAATCCTATAATGATAATATAATATAATAATAATATTAATATAATAATAATATAATAAATATAATAATAAATAATAATAAATAAATAAATAAATATAAGTAAATAAATATAAGTAATAAAATAAGTATTAGTTAACATTAATAATTAGTTTAATAGTTAATATTAATATAAGTATTAATATTCATATGTAAAATATCTAAGTATCAATTAAGTATTAGTTAATATAATCATTTATAATTATATTATCGATAATTATTAGTATTAATTATTACTATATATTGATATTGGTACTACTACATACTTTTATATTACTACATATTGATATATTGATATTGATTTGTATTGGTATTAATTTGATTGATATTGATTGCAGCTCACACTGCATTTAGTCACACTCCATTTAGACGGATTTCAATATCAGTCCTTCTATTTTGTCTGTGATTGTGGATTGAATGAACAAAGAGATGAACTCAAGAATGGTGTAGTAAAGAACGAAGAATTAAATGAAAGAGTGGTTCGAAACAAAGAAATACAATAGTTAGAACTGTATGCATATGGATTTACAAAAACTCCATTATGGGTAAAAACGAGATAGTTGTGACGATTCAGTTCAGTAATTTAGTAATATTATCATTTCAATTCGGAGTTTTTAGTTACTTCGGACCGCTGGATCTTAATGATAAAATGAGTAATAATTCATTGGTTGATTGTATCATTAACCATTTCTTTTTTTTTGTGCGAGGAACTTACCATGAATCCACTGATTTCTGCCGCTTCCGTTATTGCTGCTGGATTGGCCGTGGGGCTTGCTTCTATTGGACCTGGAGTTGGTCAAGGTACTGCTGCAGGCCAAGCTGTAGAAGGTATTGCGAGACAACCAGAAGCAGAGGGTAAAATACGAGGTACTTTATTGCTTAGTCTAGCTTTTATGGAAGCTTTAACAATTTACGGACTGGTCGTGGCGTTAGCGCTTTTATTTGCGAATCCTTTTGTTTAATCCTAGAAATAAATAGAAAAAAGTACCTTACATACTTTTTTCTTATTTTATTAACTTTAACTTGGAATTGCCCTTTGCTTCTTCGAATTATATTTACACTTTACTTATAAATTACTTATTTGTTGAGACAATACGCCAGGAAGGGCTGATTTGAGGATGAGGAATTACCAGATTCGCTTGCTTTCTTCCTTTCTGTCCTTAGCTTAGTACAATAGAAAACTTTTTTACTTTCATTGTTCGAAGCGTTTCAACAAACGAAATAGTTATCAATTGATATGAGATCTAAGACCTAAGTAAAGTATCTTATTGGAAACTTCTTGAAAACTTAAAAAATAATAAATTTCAAACAAATGATTTAATCTATTGCCATTAAATAAAGTGGAAATGAAATTAATAAAAAGAAATCGATCAAAAAAAGGCGAGTGAAGTGATACAAAAAGAACTCTGTTCTTTGTTAGTCCTATCCATAAGAGAGGGGAGCATATGAAAAATGTAATCGATTCTTTCGTTTCCTTGGGTCACTGGCCATCCGCCGGGAGTTTCGGGTTTAATACCGATATTTTAGCAACAAATCCAATAAATCTAAGTGTAGTGCTTGGTGTATTGATTTATTTTGGAAAGGGAGTGTGTGCGAGTTGTGTATTTCAAGAATAGGTTGGATCCATCCAGCTGCACTTTATTTATGGTATTTATAGGAGAAATAGGAAAAAGGTGCACGATCTCGACGAATTACTTCTGAATAAATTAAGAAATCATATGTAAGAACCATAGCATTTCGTGACTTATTGGTAAATCCACTTTGATTCTCTATCAACCAATAATGTGAGACCATTAACATGGTTAAAGCTAAATTGTTTAAAGTCCAGGTAAAACATGGTACTCTTTCTACCACTTCTACCACTACGTTAGTAACGAAATGGTTAAAAAAAAAATAGTTGGTAATTTATTTGATTTGATATAGAACACTCATATCGATAAAAGAATTTGAACCATTTACTAGAAAAATGAGCACTTTGCTTTTTTTATCTAATGCCGAAATGACGACCTATGTATAAAAAAAGAGGAATTTTTGGACTTGAAGAAACAAATAAAAAATATAATAATTATTATTTTCATTTTTTTAAAATGAAAAATGAAATAGAATTCTAAAAATGAAAATGATAAATAAAATACAAAACAAATATAAATAAAATACAAATAAAGAAACAACTTTGCTGACAATTCTAGATTTTTGTCTGGTCTAGTCGGAAGAGTCCTCCTGATATTCTGGTCTTGTATCAGTTTTGACATCTTTGAATACAAACAGAAAAGAGAGGGTAGGCTCATTACATTAAAAAAGATATGGGAATACCCACACCATAAATAAAACATTAAAAAAGATATGGGAATACCCACACCATAAATAAAATAAATAATTGAGCGTGAGAGCCAAATGAATCGAAAGATTCATGTTTGGTTCGGGAAGAGATCATGGAAGTTTTGAAATTAATGATAAGATAATCTACTTTCATTAAATGATTTATTAGATAATCGAAAACAGAGGATTTTGAATACTATTCGAAATTCGGAAGAATTACGTAAAGGGGCCATTGAGCAGCTCGAAAGAGCCCGGGCTCGCTTACGTAAAGTGGAAATGGAAGCAGATGAGTATCGAATGAATGGATACTCTGAAATAGAACGAGAAAAACAAAATTTGATTAATGCCACTAGTAATAGTTTGGAACAATTAGAAAATTACAAAAATGAAACCCTTCAGTTTGAACAACAAAGAGCGATTAATCAGGTCCGACAACGAGTTTTCCAACAAGCCTTACAAGGAGCTCTAGGAACTCTGAATAGTTGCTTGAATAGCGAGTTACATTTCCGTACGATCCGTGCTAATATTGGCATTCTCGGGGCCATGCAAGAAATAACTGATTAGCCCTTCTTTTTTTAGTTATAGTTTAGGCATTATTTTTATCTTTTCCTTCCTAAAAAGAATAAAGAAACACTAATGGTAACCCTTCGAGCCGACGAAATTAGTAATATTATTCGTGAGCGTATTGAACAATATAGTAGAGAAATAAAGATTGTGAATACCGGTACCGTACTTCAAGTAGGCGACGGAATTGCTCGTGTTCATGGTCTTGATGAAGTAATGGCAGGTGAATTAGTAGAGTTTCAAGAGGGTACAATAGGCATTGCTCTGAATTTGGAATCAAATAATGTTGGCGTTGTATTAATGGGTGATGGTTTGATGATACAAGAGGGAAGTTCCGTAAAAGCAACAGGACGAATTGCTCAGATACCTGTGAGTGAGGGTTATTTGGGTCGTGTTATAAATGCTCTGGCTAAACCTATTGATGGGAGAGGTGAAATTTCAGCTTCTGAATCTCGGTTAATTGAATCTCCTGCCCCAGGTATTATTTCTAGACGTTCTGTATATGAGCCTCTTCAAACGGGGCTTATTGCCATTGATTCGATGATCCCTATAGGACGCGGTCAGCGAGAATTAATTATTGGGGACAGACAGACCGGCAAAACAGCCGTAGCCACAGATACGATTCTCAATCAAAAAGGTCAAAATGTAATATGTGTTTATGTAGCTATTGGTCAAAAAGCATCTTCTGTGGCTCAGGTAGTGACTACTTTCCGGGAAAAGGGGGCGATGGAATATACTATTGTGGTAGCCGAAACGGCGGATTCACCTGCTACATTACAATACCTCGCTCCTTATACGGGAGCGGCTCTGGCTGAGTTTTTTATGTATCGTGGACAACATACTTTAATAATTTATGATGATCTCTCCAAACAGGCACAAGCTTATCGCCAAATGTCTCTTCTATTAAGAAGACCTCCCGGTCGTGAAGCTTATCCAGGAGATGTTTTTTATTTGCATTCACGACTTTTGGAAAGAGCCGCTAAATCAAATTCTAGTTTAGGTGAAGGAAGTATGACCGCTTTACCGATAGTTGAGACTCAATCTGGAGACGTTTCAGCTTATATTCCTACTAATGTAATTTCCATTACAGATGGACAAATATTCTTATCTGCCGATCTATTCAATGCTGGAATCCGACCTGCTATTAATGTGGGTATTTCCGTTTCCAGAGTAGGATCCGCAGCTCAAATTAAAGCCATGAAACAAGTAGCCGGCAAATCAAAATTGGAACTAGCGCAATTCACAGAGTTAGAAGCCTTTGCACAATTCGCTTCTGATCTCGATAAAGCTACTCAGAATCAATTGGCAAGAGGTCAACGATTACGCGAGTTGCTTAAACAATCCCAATCAGACCCTCTCGCAGTGGAAGAACAGATAGCTACTATTTATACCGGAGCGAATGGATATCTTGATCCGCTAGAAATTGGACAGGTAAAGAAATTTCTCAGTCAGTTACGTAGCTACTTAAAAAACAATAAACCTAAATTTCAAGAAATTATATCTTCTACCAAGACATTCACCGAGGAAGTAGAATTTCTTTTGAAGGAAGCTATTCAAGAACAGATCGAACTGTTTTTACTTCAGGAACAAACATAAATTTCTTACTTTTATTCTATTCTTGGTATATTCTATTCTTAGTACAAGAGTAATCATTGAGAAATAGTTCTGATTCGAATGATTCAAAAAGGGTTTCTTAGTATAGCCATTTTTAAAAAGTATAGCCATTTTAAAAATAGATGGAAATAAATTGCGTCCAATAGGATTTGAACCTATACCAAAGGTTTAGAAGACCTCTGTCCTATCCATTAGACAATGGACGCTTTTCATTCCTATTTTATTTTTTTGTATTCTTACTTTCTTTTGTTCGGATAAAAAATCAAATTACACGGAAAATATTTTAGGGAATAAAAAAGAATGCATATCTAAATTGATGGTGCATGTATGTATAATACATAATAAGATGTATAATACATAACATAATAAGATGTATAATACATAATAAGAAATATGGAGCGGGTAGCGGGAATCGAACCCGCATCGTTAGCTTGGAAGGCTAGGGGTTATAGTCGACGTTGCTTGATCACTTTTAACGTCTCTAATTCAAAACCGAACGTGAAATTTTGATTTCATTCGGCTCCTTTATGGAAGATTGATGTATTCCTAGAGAAAATTAGATCCATAACATCTATGTCAGCCTTTCTGTCTGAATGTATCCCAAACTACTCGCTTACTAGATGATCCCTCTAGAGGAGAGGGATTATACCAAATCCGTCTAGTCTAGTTACTTCGTTCCCTATTTCCACTCGCAGGATCCCGAGGAAAAGAATTTGGTTTCCACCGAGCTGAAACAATATGCTGATGGTTCTAGTAAACCAAAACCACCCTTTTCTAGCTTGTTTGGCTTCAATTTCCCTTTTACAACACCAAAATTTAAGATCTAGTTACGATTGGAAATAAACTTTTGTATCTTCATCCATAGATCCTTTATTCATACTCATTCGATTGGAAGAATTGATCCAATTCAAAAAAAATTATGTTTCACGACTCCATATACATAATCCAATTTTCTTATTCAATTTCGAAAATAGAATTTCTAATTGGACTTTGGATACAAATCGTGAGAATGTATGTTCTTCCTCAAATATGCTATTGAGAGGTAAAGGATTAAACCCTTTTAAGAAATAAAGTTTTTGATCGGAGTATGCAAAAAACCGAGAGACCCCTTAACTTTTTAAGTTGTTAATAGAACGAATCACACTTTTACCACTAAACTATACCCGCTACATATACATTATTGTATATGAATGGACTATTTGTCGAACAAGGGAGTGAGACGCAATCAAGATAGCATTAAAATTATAACGTTGACACATATTTAGTCCCGCCAGCCAGGGACTTAAAAGGCGAAGAGCACAAAGCTTTTCTAAATAACATATATAAATTTAAAAAACAGTATAAAGTTATACTTATACTTTTCCTTTGCTGGATTGCTGGCATTCTCAGTCTGTCTGAAGGGGTCATTGAAGCTGGACAAAAAAAGAGGTACTGGCCCGGCCAGTACTTAACTAGGACCAGGCCGGGAGAATAAACCTTTCGTACAAAATTAAAGAAGTAAGGTTTTCTTTCTATTGGAGATACCTGTTTCGAATCTTATCTAAATGGAATTCTTGATCAAATTCGTTCTTGACTTACTCTTAACTTACTTAAATGAAACTTAAATTAAATTACGTAAATGTAAATTAACTTAAATATAAATATAATTATATAATTACTTATATAATTACATTACTTAAATTATTAAAATTAACTTAACTTAATATAAATATAATTATATAATTATAATTATATAATTACTTAATTATATAATTACTTATAATATAATATTATTATAATATAATATTATTAATTACTTAATTATATAATTACTTATAATATACAATTACTTATAAAATTACTTATAATATAATATTATAATATTTAATATTATAATATTTAAGAAATTTTTTATTACATAAAAAAAACCTTTAATTTGTTTTTTCTTTACTTTAATTGAAAATAAAATTTCAATTCCTTTAACCTTTAAATTTAGATTAGAATTTATTAATAATTTTAATTTTTAATTATTCACTTTTTATTTTTTTTTTATTTCATCTGTAATGAAATCTATTCTATAATTAGAAATTTTAATAGAATGTTTCATATTTCTAATGATAATGTTATAATTATAATGTTTAATATCTTTCTTAAATTATAATGTTTAATATCTTTCTTAATAAAAAATATTATATTAATGTCTTTCTTAAACTTAATAATTAATATCTTAAAAATTAAAAATTTTTTCTTTTTTATTATTTTCTTTTCTTTTTTTATTTAATTTCAATTTAAATTGAAATAGTTAATTTCAATTTCATTTGAAATTTTATTGAAATTTCAATTTTATTTAAATTGGGAGAGATGGCTGAGTGGACTAAAGCGGCGGATTGCTAATCCGTTGTACGAGTTATTCGTACCGAGGGTTCGAATCCCTCTCTCTCCGCCCGCTCTGATTACTTGATACTTTCGATTTCGAAGGAATTTCGATTCCTTTATTTTTTTATAGGTAAAGTGAATATATGGAATAGATAAAATAATAAGAAAAAATTAGAAAAACAAAGAAAACTCAATTTTTTTTTATTCCTCACGTCCAGGATTACGTCCCGGATCATTAGATAAGAATCCGAAGATGAAGAGAGAAACAAAGAATATCACTACTGTGTAAACAAAGAGTTTGAGAGTAAGCATTACACAATCTCCAAGATAAGATCATTTTAGAAAAAGGGAATAGATTACCTATTTTTTCTTTTTACCACATATACTATTTTGTTTGATTTGACATCATACCCCCCAAAATGGAGTTTTTTGATTTGAAAAGAAAAAGAAAGTCACTTTTACGAATTTCTTTGTAATAAGATTTTTATTCCTTCCTCACAAAAATTTTCTTGTCATATCGACAATTAGGTATTGTAGGGGACCTAGACCTAATAAACTCCTTACTCACTGAAAGGTCAGAACGAGTAAATAAACTGATCAAAATTCATCTCCGCGGTTACTCAATATACAAGAATTTCCATTTTTTAATCGAGGGTTTATAATTCTAATGTAAGACTTAGCCGATCTTATCCATTTTTATAATTTTTTTTGTCGAATAAATCATGAATGGATTTGGCAAAGTATTAAGGATTTTATCGAAAACTTACAGCAGCTTGCCAAACAAAGGCTAAGAGAAAAAAGAGAACAGGTATGACAGGCATCACATCTACGATTGGATTGAAAACGGCATAAGCTTCAGGCAATTTGGCAAAGAAAAAACTATTCGAATAAAGGACAGAATTAAGACAGATACAGATTAAGCTAAAGATATTAAACATAACAAACATTTCGTTCTTGTAGATTAGATAATTTTATTTTGATTGAGTTATTTTTATAAGGGAAAAATGAAAAAGGCAAGTCAAAAAATCCTTCTTTTTTTTTGAACTCTCCCAAATCAAAAATCCTTCCTTCCATTCTCAAATGAGAATACAAGGAATTCTACTTTCATACATTATCTTAATTGAATTCTATGTAATGATCAATTAACTTTTTTGATTCTATATCTAATCTACATGTGTTGAATCCTAGCAACAAACAAAATACCCCATATGTTTTTATTATGTATTATGTATTTTTTTGGGGGGGGGATTGACGAATAACTAATTCTAATAATAGTCTTGACTAGTGCCAAACAGGAAAAATGGGGCGTGGCCAAGCGGTAAGGCAGCGGGTTTTGGTCCCGTTATTCGGAGGTTCGAATCCTTCCGTCCCAGATCGTTTCCATCAGAAACAAAAGATGGGATCACATTGTATCCCACATAAAACGGAAAAATCTTAAAGAGAACAACCTTTTCTTTTGTTCTGAATTCTTAGAATGTCTTTTGTTCTGAATTCTTAGAATGAATTCTTAGAATGGATTCTTAGAATCCATTTGATTTATCACAAGCATAATAAAGTGTCAAATACAGGTGGAAGTTTTTTTGAATAAAAAAAAGAGAAATTTGGGGTCTATCATTCACATTCATAATATGCTCGTACTATTGTTATATTCATTATGTCCCATATTCATGAAATATGAATTCTAAATATGAATTATAATTCTCACATGATGCATTCCGAATTGAAGCGTGAAACAAAAGCATCTCTATTCCCTTCCACACAAAGCCTAAAGTCAAAAATAGGGTATCCCAATTTCACATTCTATGTGAAGACTAAAGAGTAGGGAGTTTGTCGTACTAATTTCATCACTGGTTTTAAAACTTCTAAAGCTGTGCTGTGGCGTGGGAAAAAATAGGATAAAAATTGTCTGAATTCCATTTCTTTCTATCTTATATCTTAGATGCCTCAAATGAAAATAATTGTAAATCAATGTAACGTAGCGATTGGGGGGAAATTTTGATATTCCATATATTTTAACTTGATTTTATGGAATTGATGGAAAAATTGTTGAACCTGAAGTAAAACAAAATCTATATAAACTAAAATAAACAAGGCCTACGCTATGCCTATATGTATGATATATATTGTGTATTGTTATTATATTGTTGTATTTCAATAACAATGTTGTTGTATTTCAATAACAATGTTGTTGTATTTCAATAACAATGGCCTTTCACTTAAGTGAAAAGAATTTGTGGAAGGGGATCTTTGATTTTAAAAATATCCATGATTACCCCCAGTAACAATATTCAGATTCTTTCTTTCAGATGAAAGAAAGAATAAGGATCTTAATGTTGCCGTACATGAGACCTTTTCTATTTCATACTCATGAAAATAGATAAACTAGATTATCAATTTACTTCTTTGGTTAAAAGAAAACCAATTGATAATTCAATTGAACATGGTAAAATTTATGTCTCCTTAGGGAATGAAATATCTGCTAAAAATTTTTAGCTACTCATTGTGATTGCGTCGACTTGGTGATTGAATTAGAGATCCAGTTTAGTCATGACTAGAAAACATAGTTCCAGTCATGATGTTGAAGTCGGAGATTTTTAAAACATTTTTTTATGAACTCTTGGTTGGTACTCGAAGAAATATGATAAATCAATAGTATCTAGAAACTTACGACCTTTTTGTTTTTTGGTCATTGGAACAGTTTATTTGACTAATAATTTATTTTTTTCCGGGATTGGAAATATATTAAATTAAAGGATTTGAGGTTTATAGTTTTTTTGTTCTAGAAAAATAGATTCTGCATTTCATGATTGATCGTCCCGAACAATCTGTTGGAGATGTAAAGTAAATAAGTCTTAAGCAAACATCTTTCTTAGAAATACGTTTCATTCATATGATAGAATATCGAGTTAAAGAAATTGGATCCTTGCTGAGCTTTCTCCGGATAAATACAATACTTATCTATCCATAGAATACTTATCTATCCATAGGTATAAAGTATAGACTATTATATAGTTCCCGTTGTTCCCATCGAGCCAATGACTATTCATGATTACATATTAAATCAATTCCATTGCGGTTTGAAATTAAATTGAATTCTAAATTAGAGGAATGTTATGGTAAAACTTCGTTTGAAACGATGTGGTAGAAAGCAACGTGCGACTTGAAGGACATGATCCGCTGTGGATTTTTACATCCACCATTTTCTATACAAATGAAGATGCTCTTGGCTCGACATAGTTTGTTCTGTTCCATTAGGAATCTAATTTTTCTTAGGTTGATAGTACATGATGGAGCTCGAGCGGAAAGGATTGATTCATTTATCAAGGGGAAGAATCTAGGGTTAGTGCCAATCAATCAATAAGTTAGACCAGCTTTGTAAGTATATCCTTAAAATATAAAATAATCGGAATTGATAAAACTATTTCGATCAAAAAAAAGTGTATCACAGAGGAATCAATTCTTCGTATTCTATTTCTATGGGTATTCTATTTCTATAGAAAGAAATAAAAAAAACAAAAGGTATGTTGCTGCCCTTTTGAAAGGAGTAAGGATCACCGAAGTAATGTCTAAACCCAATGATTTTACAAAGCAAAGATAAAGGATTCCGAAACAAGGAAACACTATTTTCAATTGTCTCAAAAATTGGATCAGAATTAGGAATAAAAATAGATTCGAGATGAGACAAACAAAAGAGGTTAGAGACGGCTCAAGAAATGTCTAAGGATTTCCCTTCGAATTCTGTCAGAATTACCCAACTTGAGTTATGAGTACGAATGAAATTTATTTTTTTTTTTTTTTTTAGGAAGAACAAAATAATAATAATGAATTAGACTATGATTTGAGTCATTATTTTGTGTTTACTATTTGATATTATATACAGAAAGATATACCGAAATAAAAATAATTTTTTCTCGAGCTCGAGCCGTATGAGGAGAAAAACCTCCTATACGTTTCTGGGGGGGGATTGTTTATGTACATCTATCCCAATGAGCCATCTATCGAATCGTTGCAATTGATGTTCGATCCCGAAGAGAAGGAAGAGATTTTCGAAAAGTGGGTTTTTATGATCCGATAAAGAATCAAACTTATTTAAACGTTCCCGCTATTCTATATTTCCTTGAAAAGGGCGCTCAACCTACAGGAACTGTTTATGATATTTTAAGTAAGGCAGAATTTTTTAAAGAAAAAACCTCGAGTTAATTAAAAGAAAAAACAACAAAATTAATAAAAAAGGGGGGAGATGATTAATATAAAATCTATCTTTGTATAATTTTTTACTTACAATTTTTTACCTAAAATTTTCCCTTTTCTTGCTCTATTCATACTTAAATTTACTTTTTTCTTGTTATAGGAATCCACCAACAAACAAGGGATTAATCTTGCTTATTGTACCTCTATTGATTGAGTAAACCCGAGATTTTTTCTTTATCTTTTCCTTATTTTTTTCCATCAAAATTTCTTATTTATGTTGTGCCAACCCAATACAAATCCTTATTTTATTTACTTTATTTGTTATTTGTTTTCTCAACATTGCATTCATATTGACAATGGTGTATCGAACAAATATAATTGATCATAGATAAATTAATTGATCATAGATAAATAAATCTCTTTATCCAGACCCCATATTGGGTTTTAACTTCACTTTTACTCAAATAATGGGTTTTGCATTGTTGGGTTTACTGTCATATAAGACGTATTTTGGAATTTAACTTAACAAAAATAAAAAATTGATAAAAAACTGGTAGGTCTGTCACAATTTTAGCATCTCTTTTAGGAATCTGGTGTTTTTAAATATGATCTGTACATTTTCTATTTATTTTGTATAATCGATCATAAAACATAAAATATTTTTTTATTTATTATTAGTTCAATGTTTTGATGGGGTCGTGCAGTGCAATTTAATGGATTTTTCATTTTTATCGTATCTACATATCCTATTTATTTTATTTTATTCGGGTTGCTAACTCAACGGTAGAGTACTCGGCTTTTAAGTGCGACTATGATCTTTTACACATTTTGATGAAGCAACAAATTCGTCCAGACTATTGGTAGAGTCTATAAGACCACGACTGATCCTCAAGGGTAATGAATGGAAAAAGTAGCATGTCGTAATAAAAAAAATTTCTTATTTTATTAAATATTTTATTAAAAAATTACAAATTCAAATGAAAGTGGAACTTTTAGTTTATCCTTACTGGATCGCTACAAAAATAAAAAATTTTTGGAAGGGAAGGGGACAAAACAAATTCACATTTACAGTTGGGTCTAGTGAATAAATGGATAGAGCCTATGGTTCCAATTTTGGTAAAACAAAAAGCAACGAGCTTATGTTCTTAATTTGAATTGAACGATTACCCGATCTAATTAGACGTTAAAAATAGATTAGTGCCTTATACGGGAAAGGGTGAGTTCTCCTGTGGGTGGACCATTGATTCTTTTTCCTTTTTTTTTAATAAATCCTAACTATTCTTTATTATGGATTAGAAACGGATGTGTAGAAGAAACAGTATACTGATAAAGAGAATAAATTCCAAAGTCAAAAGAGCGATCGGGTTGCAAAAATAAAGGGTTTGTTATCCTCTTGTAATTATAACGAAGATAAACAACGAAGATAAACCAATTCGATAGAAAAAGAGAATAAAAAGATCTATTGATTGGACTCCCTGTTTCCTTTTCGGGGTATATATTTTTATTACTATTGTATTCTATATACATAATAGAATACAAAATACCCTGTTTTGACCATATTGCACTATGTATC
>NW_027020819.1:27500-32500 GCF_036884655.1 Musa acuminata AAA Group
CGAGAAACAAGTGGGGTATTTCTTTGCAAAATTGTGTTCAATTTCATATGTGGCAATTCCGCCAAGATCTCTTCGTTAGTTGGGGGAAGAATCAGCACGAATCGGATTTTTTGAGGAACGTATCGAGAGAGAATTTGATTTGGTTAGACAATGTGTGGTTGGTAAACAAGGATCGGTTTTTTAGCAAGGTACGGAATGTATTGTCAAATATTCAATATGATTCCACAAGATCTATTTTCGTTCAAGTAAGGGATTCTAGCCAATTGAAAGGATCTTCTGATCAATCCATAGATCATTTCGATTCCATTAGAAATGAGGATTCAGAATATCCCACATTGATCGATCAAACAGACATTCAGCAACTAAAAGAAAGATCGATTCTTTGGGATCCTTCCTTTCTTCAAACGGAACGAACAGAGATAGAATCAGATCGATTCCCGAAATGCCTTTTTGGATCTTCCTCAATGTCCCGGCTATTCACGGAACGTGAGAAGCAGATGAATAATCATCTGCTTCCGGAAGAAATCGAAGAATTTCTTGGGAATCCTACAAGATCAATTCGTTCTTTTTTCTCTGACAGATGGTCAGAACTTCATCTGGGTTCGAATCCTATTGAGAGGTCCACTAGAGATCAGAAATTTTTGAAGAAAAAACAAGATGTTTCTTTTGTCCCTTCCAGGCGATTGGAAAATAAAGAAATGGTTGATATATTCAAGATAATTATGTATTTACAAAATACCGTCTCAATTCATCCTATTTCATCAGATCCGGGATGTGATATGGTTCCGAAGGATGAACCGGATATGGACAGTTCCAATAAGATTTCATTCTTGAACAAAAATCCATTTTTTGATTTATTTCATCTATTCCATGACCGGAACAAAAGGGGATACACGTTACACCACGATTTTGAATCAGAAGAGAGATTTCAAGAAATGGCAGATCTATTCACTCTATCAATAACCGAGCCGGATCTGGTGTATCATAGGGGATTTGCCTTTTCTATTGATTCCTACGGGTTGGATCAAAAAAAATTCTTGAATGAGGTATTCAACTCCAGAGATGAATCGAAAAAGAAATCTTTATTGGTTCTACCTCCTCTTTTTTATGAAGAGAATGAATCTTTTTATCGAAGGATCAGAAAAAAATCGGTCCGGATCTACTGCGGGAATGATTTGGAAGATCCAAAACTAAAAACAGCGGTATTTGCTAGCAACAACATAATGGAGGCAGTCAATCAATATAGATTGATCCGAAATCTGATTCAAATCCAATATAGCACCTATGGGTACATAAGAAATGTATCTAATCGATTCTTTTTAATGAATAGATCCGATCGCAACTTCGAATATGGAATTCAAAGGGATCAAATAGGAAATGATACTCTGAATCATATAACTATAATGAAATATACGATCAACCAACATTTATCGAATTTGAAAAAGAGTCAGAAGAAATGGTTTGATCCTCTTTTTTCTCGAACCGAGAGATCCATGAATCGGGATCCTGATGTATATAGATACAAATGGTCCAATGAGAGCAAGAATTTCCAGGAACATTTGGAACATTTCGTTTCTGAACAGAAGAACCGTTTTCAAGTAGTGTTCGATCGGTTACGTATTAATCAATATTCGATTGATTGGTCCGAGGCTATCGACAAACAAAATTTGTCTAAGTCACTTCGTTTCTTTTTGTCCAAGTCACTTCCCTTTTTGTCCAAGTCACTTCCCTTTTTGTCCAAGTCACTTCCCCTTTTCTTTGTGAGTATCGGGAATATCCCCATTCATAGGTCCGAGATCCACATCCGTGAATTGAAAGGTCCGAATGATCAACTCCGCAATCAGTTGTTAGAATCAATAGGTGTTCAAATCGTTCATTTGAATAAATTGAAACCCTTCTTATTGGATGATCATGATACTTCCCAAAGACCGGAATTCTTTATCAATGGAGGAACAACATTACCATTTTTGTTCAAAAAGATACCAGAGTGGATGATTGACTCATTCTATACTAGAAATAATCGCAGGAAATCCTTTGATAACACGGATTCCTATTTCTCAATGATATTCCATGATCGAGACAATTGGCTGAATCCCGTGAAACCATTTCATAGAAGTTCATTGATATCTTCTTTTTATAAAGCAAATCGACTTCGATTCTTGAATGATCCAAATCACTTCTGGTTCTATTGTAACAAAAGATTCCCTTTTTATGTGGAAAAGACCCGTATCAATAATTATGATCTTACATATGGACAATTCCTCACTACCTTGTTCATTCGCAACAAAATATTTTCTTCGTGCGTCGGTAAAAAAAAACATATTTTTTTGGAGAGAGAGACTATTTCACCAATCGAGTCACAGGTATCTAACATATTCATACCTAAAGATTTTCCACAAAGTGGTGACAAAACGTATAACTTGTACAAATCTTTCCGTTTTCCAATTCGATCCGAGCCATTCGTTCGTAGAGCTATTTACTCGATCGCAGACATTTCTGCAACACCTCTAACAGAGAAACAAAGAGTCAATTTTGGAAGAACTTATTGTCAGCCTCTTTCAGATATGAATCTATCTGATTCAGAAGGGAAGAACTTGCATCGGTATCTCAGTTTCAATTCAAACATGGGTTTGATTCACACTCCATGTTCTGAGAAATATTTACCATCCGGAAAGAGGAAAAAAAAACGGAGTCTTTCTCTAAAGAAATGCGTTGAGAAACGGCAGATGTATAGAACCTTTCAACGAGATAGTGCTTTTTCAAATCTCTCAAAATGGAATCTGTTCCAAACAAAATGGAATCCGTTCCAAACATATATGCCATGGTTCCTTACTTTGACAGAGTGCAAATATCTAAATTTCACCCTTTTAGATACTTTTTCAGACCCATTGTCGATACTAAGTAGCAGTCACAAATTTGTATCCATTTTTCATGATATTATGCATGGATCAGATATATCATGGCCAATTCCTCAGAAGATTCTTCCACAATGGACTCTGATAAGTGAGATTTTGAGTCTGATAAGTGAGATTTCGAGGGAGTGTTTACAGAATCTTCTTCTGTCCGAAGAAATGATTCATCGAAATAATGAGTCACCCGTTCCATTGATATGGACACATCTGAGATCAACAAATGCTCGGGAGTTGGAGTTCCTCTATTCAATCTTTTCCCTTCTTCTTGTTGCTGGATATCTCGTTCGTATACATCTTCTCTTTGTTTCCCAAGCCTCTAGTGAGTTACAGACAGAGTTAGAAAAGATCAAATCTTTGATGATTCCATCATACATGATTGAGTTGCGAAAACTTTTGGATGGGTATCCTACATCTGAACTGAATTCTTTCTGGTTAAAGAATCTCTTTCTAGTTGTTCTGAAACAATTAGGAGATTCTCTGGAAGAAATACGGGGTTTTGCTTTTGGTGGCAACATGCTATTGGTCGCTTGTGGGGTCAAATCAATACGTTCTAGGAAGAAATATTTGAATATCAATCTCATCGATCTCATAAGTATCATATCAAATCCCATCAATCTCATAAGTATCATACCAAATCCCATCAATCGAATCACTTTTTCGAGAAATACGAGACATCTAAGTCGTACAAGTAAAGAGATCCATTCATTGATAAGAAAAAGAAAAAAGGTGAACGGTGATTGGATTGATGAGAAAATAGAATCCTGGGTCGCGAACAGTGATTCGATTGATGATGAAGAAAGAGAATTCTTGGTTCAGTTCTCCACCTTAACGACAGAAAAAAGGATTGATCAAATTCTATTGAGTCTGACTCATAGTGATCATTTATCAAAGAATGACTCTGGTTATCAAATGATTGAACAACCGGGATCAATTTACTTACGATACTTAGTTGACAAGTATATAATGAATTATGAGTTCAATGGATCCTGTTTAGCAGAAAGACGGATATTCCTTGCTCATTATCAGACAATTACTTATTCACAAACCTCGTGTGGGGCTAATAGTTTTCATTTCCCATCTCATGGAAAACCCTTTTCGCTCCGCTTAGCCCTATCCCCTTCTAGGAGTATTTTAGTGATAGGTTCTATAGGAACTGGACGATCCTATTTGGTCAAATACCTAGCGACAAACCCCTATGTTCCTTTCATTACGGTATTTCCGAACAAGTTCCCGGATGACAAGCCTAAAGATTATTTTATTGATGATATCGATTTTGATGATAGTGATAGTGACGATATCGATATTGATGATAGTGACGATATCGATATTGATGATAGTGACGATATTGATGATGACCTTGATACGGAGCTGCTAACTATGTATATGACGCCGAAAATAGACCGATTTGATATCACCTTTCAATTCGAATTAGCAAAAGCAATGTCTCCTTGCATAATATGGATTCCAAACATTCATGATCTGTATATGAATGAGTCGAATTACTTATCCCTCGGTCTATTAGAGAACTATCTCTCCAGAGATTGTGAAAGATGTTCCACTAGAAATATTCTTGTTATTGCTTCGACTCATATTCCCCAAAAAGTGGATCCCGCTCTAATAGCTCCGAATAAATTAAATACATGCATTAAGATACGAAGGCTTCTTATTCCGCAACAACGAAAGCACTTTTTCATTCTTTCATATACTAGGGGATTTCACTTGGAAAAGAAAATGTTCCATACTAACGGATTGGGGTCCATAACCATGGGTTCCAATGTACGAGATCTTGTAGCACTTATCAATGAGGCCCTATCAATTAGTATTACACAGAAGAAATCAATTATAGAAACTAATACAATTAGATTAGCTCTTCATAGACAAACTTGGGATTTGCGATCCCAGGTAAGATCGGTTCAGGATCATGGGATCCTTTTCTATCAGATAGGAAGGGCTGTTGCACAAAATGTACTTCTAAGTAATTGCCCCATAGATCCTATATCTATCTATATGAAGAAGAGATCAGAAGGGGATTCTTATTTGTACAAATGGTACTTCGAACTTGGAACGAGCATGAAGAAATTAACGATA
>NW_027020820.1:0-2500 GCF_036884655.1 Musa acuminata AAA Group
ACGGTCACCGCGCAATGCAAGAACAGGCCAAAAACTGGCCAAAACGGCCCAAAAACGGGCCAAAACTGGCCATTTTTGGCTGCGCGAGCGAGCGGCGAGCGGCGGACAGCGAGCGAAGCGAGAGGCAGCACCGTCCCTGCTATACGAAAGCCCCATCCAGCCCTGTGCCACCCGGGGGGTTCCAGGGTGCTGAGATGGCTGACGTTTTGCTCCGCTCTCGACGGTCACCGCGCAATGCAAGAACAGGCCAAAAACTGGCCAAAACGGCCCAAAAACGGGCCAAAACTGGCCATTTTTGGCTGCACGAGCGAGCGGCGAGCGGCGGACAGCGAGCGAAGCGAGAGGCAGCACCGTCCCTGCTATACGAAAGCCCCATCCAGCCCTGTGCCACCCGGGGGGTTCCAGGGTGCTGAGATGGCTGACGTTTTGCTCCGCTCTCGACGGTCACCGCGCAATGCAAGAACAGGCCAAAAACTGGCCAAAACGGCCCAAAAACGGGCCAAAACTGGCCATTTTTGGCTGCACGAGCGAGCGGCGAGCGGCGGACAGCGAGCGAAGCGAGAGGCAGCACCGTCCCTGCTATACGAAAGCCCCATCCAGCCCTGTGCCACCCGGGGGGTTCCAGGGTGCTGAGATGGCTGACGTTTTGCTCCGCTCTCGACGGTCACCGCGCAATGCAAGAACAGGCCAAAAACTGGCCAAAACGGCCCAAAAACGGGCCAAAACTGGCCATTTTTGGCTGCACGAGCGAGCGGCGAGCGGCGGACAGCGAGCGAAGCGAGAGGCAGCACCGTCCCTGCTATACGAAAGCCCCATCCAGCCCTGTGCCACCCGGGGGGTTCCAGGGTGCTGAGATGGCTGACGTTTTGCTCCGCTCTCGACGGTCACCGCGCAATGCAAGAACAGGCCAAAAACTGGCCAAAACGGCCCAAAAACGGGCCAAAACTGGCCATTTTTGGCTGCACGAGCGAGCGGCGAGCGGCGGACAGCGAGCGAAGCGAGAGGCAGCACCGTCCCTGCTATACGAAAGCCCCATCCAGCCCTGTGCCACCCGGGGGGTTCCAGGGTGCTGAGATGGCTGACGTTTTGCTCCGCTCTCGACGGTCACCGCGCAATGCAAGAACAGGCCAAAAACTGGCCAAAACGGCCCAAAAACGGGCCAAAACTGGCCATTTTTGGCTGCACGAGCGAGCGGCGAGCGGCGGACAGCGAGCGAAGCGAGAGGCAGCACCGTCCCTGCTATACGAAAGCCCCATCCAGCCCTGTGCCACCCGGGGGGTTCCAGGGTGCTGAGATGGCTGACGTTTTGCTCCGCTCTCGACGGTCACCGCGCAATGCAAGAACAGGCCAAAAACTGGCCAAAACGGCCCAAAAACGGGCCAAAACTGGCCATTTTTGGCTGCACGAGCGAGCGGCGAGCGGCGGACAGCGAGCGAAGCGAGAGGCAGCACCGTCCCTGCTATACGAAAGCCCCATCCAGCCCTGTGCCACCCGGGGGGTTCCAGGGTGCTGAGATGGCTGACGTTTTGCTCCGCTCTCGACGGTCACCGCGCAATGCAAGAACAGGCCAAAAACTGGCCAAAACGGCCCAAAAACGGGCCAAAACTGGCCATTTTTGGCTGCACGAGCGAGCGGCGAGCGGCGGACAGCGAGCGAAGCGAGAGGCAGCACCGTCCCTGCTATACGAAAGCCCCATCCAGCCCTGTGCCACCCGGGGGGTTCCAGGGTGCTGAGATGGCTGACGTTTTGCTCCGCTCTCGACGGTCACCGCGCAATGCAAGAACAGGCCAAAAACTGGCCAAAACGGCCCAAAAACGGGCCAAAACTGGCCATTTTTGGCTGCACGAGCGAGCGGCGAGCGGCGGACAGCGAGCGAAGCGAGAGGCAGCACCGTCCCTGCTATACGAAAGCCCCATCCAGCCCTGTGCCACCCGGGGGGTTCCAGGGTGCTGAGATGGCTGACGTTTTGCTCCGCTCTCGACGGTCACCGCGCAATGCAAGAACAGGCCAAAAACTGGCCAAAACGGCCCAAAAACGGGCCAAAACTGGCCATTTTTGGCTGCGCGAGCGAGCGGCGAGCGGCGGACAGCGAGCGAAGCGAGAGGCAGCACCGTCCCTGCTATATACGAAAGCCCCATCCAGCCCTGTGCCACCCGGGGGGTTCCAGGGTGCTGAGATGGCTGACGTTTTGCTCCGCTCACGACGGTCACCGCACCACGCAAGAACGGACCATAAACAGGCCAAAACAGCCCAAAAACGGGCCAAAACTGGTCATTTTTGGCTGCGCGAGCGAGCGGCGAGCGGCGAACAGCGAGCGAAGCGTGAGGCAGCACCGTCCCTGCTATACGAAAGCCCCATCCAGCCCTGTGCCACCCGGGGGGTTCCAGGGTGCTGAGATGGCTGACGTTTTGCTCCGCTCACGACGGTCACCGCGCCATGCAAGAACGGACCAAAAACAGGCCAAAACAGCCCAAAAACGGGCCAAAACTGGCCATTTTTG
>NW_027020820.1:12500-15000 GCF_036884655.1 Musa acuminata AAA Group
GGCGAGCGGCGGACAGCGAGCGAAGCGAGAGGCAGCACCGTCCCTGCTATACGAAAGCCCCATCCAGCCCTGTGCCACCCGGGGGGTTCCAGGGTGCTGAGATGGCTGACGTTTTGCTCCGCTCTCGACGGTCACCGCGCAATGCAAGAACAGGCCAAAAACTGGCCAAAACGGCCCAAAAACGGGCCAAAACTGGCCATTTTTGGCTGCACGAGCGAGCGGCGAGCGGCGGACAGCGAGCGAAGCGAGAGGCAGCACCGTCCCTGCTATACGAAAGCCCCATCCAGCCCTGTGCCACCCGGGGGGTTCCAGGGTGCTGAGATGGCTGACGTTTTGCTCCGCTCTCGACGGTCACCGCGCAATGCAAGAACAGGCCAAAAACTGGCCAAAACGGCCCAAAAACGGGCCAAAACTGGCCATTTTTGGCTGCACGAGCGAGCGGCGAGCGGCGGACAGCGAGCGAAGCGAGAGGCAGCACCGTCCCTGCTATACGAAAGCCCCATCCAGCCCTGTGCCACCCGGGGGGTTCCAGGGTGCTGAGATGGCTGACGTTTTGCTCCGCTCTCGACGGTCACCGCGCAATGCAAGAACAGGCCAAAAACTGGCCAAAACGGCCCAAAAACGGGCCAAAACTGGCCATTTTTGGCTGCGCGAGCGAGCGGCGAGCGGCGAGAGGCAGCACCGTCCCTGCTATACGAAAGCCCCATCCAGCCCTGTGCCACCCGGGGGGTTCCAGGGTGCTGAGATGGCTGACGTTTTGCTCCGCTCTCGACGGTCACCGCGCAATGCAAGAACAGGCCAAAAACTGGCCAAAACGGCCCAAAAACGGGCCAAAACTGGCCATTTTTGGCTGCACGAGCGAGCGGCGAGCGGCGGACAGCGAGCGAAGCGAGAGGCAGCACCGTCCCTGCTATACGAAAGCCCCATCCAGCCCTGTGCCACCCGGGGGGTTCCAGGGTGCTGAGATGGCTGACGTTTTGCTCCGCTCTCGACGGTCACCGCGCAATGCAAGAACAGGCCAAAAACTGGCCAAAACGGCCCAAAAACGGGCCAAAACTGGCCATTTTTGGCTGCACGAGCGAGCGGCGAGCGGCGGACAGCGAGCGAAGCGAGAGGCAGCACCGTCCCTGCTATACGAAAGCCCCATCCAGCCCTGTGCCACCCGGGGGGGGTTCCAGGGTGCTGAGATGGCTGACGTTTTGCTCCGCTCTCGACGGTCACCGCGCAATGCAAGAACAGGCCAAAAACTGGCCAAAACGGCCCAAAAACGGGCCAAAACTGGCCATTTTTGGCTGCACGAGCGAGCGGCGAGCGGCGGACAGCGAGCGAAGCGAGAGGCAGCACCGTCCCTGCTATACGAAAGCCCCATCCAGCCCTGTGCCACCCGGGGGGTTCCAGGGTGCTGAGATGGCTGACGTTTTGCTCCGCTCTCGACGGTCACCGCGCAATGCAAGAACAGGCCAAAAACTGGCCAAAACGGCCCAAAAACGGGCCAAAACTGGCCATTTTTGGCTGCGCGAGCGAGCGGCGAGCGGCGGACAGCGAGCGAAGCGAGAGGCAGCACCGTCCCTGCTATACGAAAGCCCCATCCAGCCCTGTGCCACCCGGGGGGTTCCAGGGTGCTGAGATGGCTGACGTTTTGCTCCGCTCTCGACGGTCACCGCGCAATGCAAGAACAGGCCAAAAACTGGCCAAAACGGCCCAAAAACGGGCCAAAACTGGCCATTTTTGGCTGCACGAGCGAGCGGCGAGCGGCGGACAGCGAGCGAAGCGAGAGGCAGCACCGTCCCTGCTATACGAAAGCCCCATCCAGCCCTGTGCCACCCGGGGGGTTCCAGGGTGCTGAGATGGCTGACGTTTTGCTCCGCTCTCGACGGTCACCGCGCAATGCAAGAACAGGCCAAAAACTGGCCAAAACGGCCCAAAAACGGGCCAAAACTGGCCATTTTTGGCTGCACGAGCGAGCGGCGAGCGGCGGACAGCGAGCGAAGCGAGAGGCAGCACCGTCCCTGCTATACGAAAGCCCCATCCAGCCCTGTGCCACCCGGGGGGTTCCAGGGTGCTGAGATGGCTGACGTTTTGCTCCGCTCTCGACGGTCACCGCGCAATGCAAGAACAGGCCAAAAACTGGCCAAAACGGCCCAAAAACGGGCCAAAACTGGCCATTTTTGGCTGCACGAGCGAGCGGCGAGCGGCGGACAGCGAGCGAAGCGAGAGGCAGCACCGTCCCTGCTATACGAAAGCCCCATCCAGCCCTGTGCCACCCGGGGGGTTCCAGGGTGCTGAGATGGCTGACGTTTTGCTCCGCTCTCGACGGTCACCGCGCAATGCAAGAACAGGCCAAAAACTGGCCAAACACGGCCCAAAAACGGGCCAAAACTGGCCATTTTTGGCTGCACGAGCGAGCGGCGAGCGGCGGACAGCGAGCGAAGCGAGAGGCAGCACCGTCCCTGCTATACGAAAGCCCCATCCAGCCCTGTGCCACCCGGGGGGTTCCAGG
>NW_027020820.1:25000-30000 GCF_036884655.1 Musa acuminata AAA Group
GTTCCAGGGTGCTGAGATGGCTGACATTTTGCTCCGCTCACGACGGTCGCCGCGGCACACAAGAACAGCCCAAAAACAGGCCAAAACAGCCCAAAAACGGGCCAAAACTGGCCATTTTTGGCTGCGCGAGCGAGCAGCGAGCGGCGGACAGCGAGCGAAGCGAGAGGCAGCACCGTCCCTGCTATACGAAAGCCCCATCCAGCCCTGTGCCACCCGGGGGGTTCCAGGGTGCTGAGATGGCTGACGTTTTGCTCCGCTCACGACGGTCGCCGCGGCACGCAAGAACAGGCCAAAAACTGGCCAAAACAGCCCAAAAACGGGCCAAAACTGGCCATTTTTTGCTGCGCGAGCGAGCGGAGAGCGGCGAACAGCGAGCGAAGCGCGAGGCAGCACCGTCCCTGCTATACGAAAGCCCCATCCAGCCCTGTGCCACCCGGGGGGTTCCAGGGTGCTGAGATGGCTGACATTTTGCTCCGCTCACGACGGTCACCGCGCCACACAAGAACAGCCCAAAAACAGGCCAAAACAGCCCAAAAACGGGCCAAAACTGGCCATTTTTGGCTGCGCGAGCGAGCGGCGAGCGGCGAACAGCGAGCGAAGCGAGAGGCAGCACCGTCCCTGCTATACGAAAGCCCCATCCAGCCCTGTGCCACCCGGGGGGTTCCAGGGTGCTGAGATGGCTGACGTTTTGCTCCGCTCACGACGGTCACCGCACCACGCAAGAACAGGCCAAAAACTGGCCAAAACAGCCCAAAAACGGGCCAAAACTGGCCATTTTTGGCTGCGCGAGCGAGCGGCGAGCGGCGAACAGCGAGCGAAGCGAGAGGCAGCACCGTCCCTGCTATACGAAAGCCCCATCCAGCCCTGTGCCACCCGGGGGGTTCCAGGGTGCTGAGATGGCTGACGTTTTGCTCCGCTCTCGACGGTCACCGCGCAATGCAAGAACAGGCCAAAAACTGGCCAAAACGGCCCAAAAACGGGCCAAAACTGGCCATTTTTGGCTGCGCGAGCGGCGAGCGGCGGACAGCGAGCGAAGCGAGAGGCAGCACCGTCCCTGCTATACGAAAGCCCCATCCAGCCCTGTGCCACCCGGGGGGTTCCAGGGTGCTGAGATGGCTGACGTTTTGCTCCGCTCTCGACGGTCACCGCGCAATGCAAGAACAGGCCAAAAACTGGCCAAAACGGCCCAAAAACGGGCCAAAACTGGCCATTTTTGGCTGCGCGAGCGAGCGGCGAGCGGCGGACAGCGAGCGAAGCGAGAGGCAGCACCGTCCCTGCTATACGAAAGCCCCATCCAGCCCTGTGCCACCCGGGGGGTTCCAGGGTGCTGAGATGGCTGACGTTTTGCTCCGCTCTCGACGGTCACCGCGCAATGCAAGAACAGGCCAAAAACTGGCCAAAACGGCCCAAAAACGGGCCAAAACTGGCCATTTTTGGCTGCACGAGCGAGCGGCGAGCGGCGGACAGCGAGCGAAGCGAGAGGCAGCACCGTCCCTGCTATACGAAAGCCCCATCCAGCCCTGTGCCACCCGGGGGGTTCCAGGGTGCTGAGATGGCTGACGTTTTGCTCCGCTCTCGACGGTCACCGCGCAATGCAAGAACAGGCCAAAAACTGGCCAAAACGGCCCAAAAACGGGCCAAAACTGGCCATTTTTGGCTGCACGAGCGAGCGGCGAGCGGCGGACAGCGAGCGAAGCGAGAGGCAGCACCGTCCCTGCTATACGAAAGCCCCATCCAGCCCTGTGCCACCCGGGGGGTTCCAGGGTGCTGAGATGGCTGACGTTTTGCTCCGCTCTCGACGGTCACCGCGCAATGCAAGAACAGGCCAAAAACTGGCCAAAACGGCCCAAAAACGGGCCAAAACTGGCCATTTTTGGCTGCACGAGCGAGCGGCGAGCGGCGGACAGCGAGCGAAGCGAGAGGCAGCACCGTCCCTGCTATACGAAAGCCCCATCCAGCCCTGTGCCACCCGGGGGGTTCCAGGGTGCTGAGATGGCTGACGTTTTGCTCCGCTCTCGACGGTCACCGCGCAATGCAAGAACAGGCCAAAAACTGGCCAAAACGGCCCAAAAACGGGCCAAAACTGGCCATTTTTGGCTGCGCGAGCGAGCGGCGAGCGGCGGACAGCGAGCGAAGCGAGAGGCAGCACCGTCCCTGCTATACGAAAGCCCCATCCAGCCCTGTGCCACCCGGGGGGTTCCAGGGTGCTGAGATGGCTGACGTTTTGCTCCGCTCTCGACGGTCACCGCGCAATGCAAGAACAGGCCAAAAACTGGCCAAAACGGCCCAAAAACGGGCCAAAACTGGCCATTTTTGGCTGCACGAGCGAGCGGCGAGCGGCGGACAGCGAGCGAAGCGAGAGGCAGCACCGTCCCTGCTATACGAAAGCCCCATCCAGCCCTGTGCCACCCGGGGGGTTCCAGGGTGCTGAGATGGCTGACGTTTTGCTCCGCTCTCGACGGTCACCGCGCAATGCAAGAACAGGCCAAAAACTGGCCAAAACGGCCCAAAAACGGGCCAAAACTGGCCATTTTTGGCTGCACGAGCGAGCGGCGAGCGGCGGACAGCGAGCGAAGCGAGAGGCAGCACCGTCCCTGCTATACGAAAGCCCCATCCAGCCCTGTGCCACCCGGGGGGGGTTCCAGGGTGCTGAGATGGCTGACGTTTTGCTCCGCTCTCGACGGTCACCGCGCAATGCAAGAACAGGCCAAAAACTGGCCAAAACGGCCCAAAAACGGGCCAAAACTGGCCATTTTTGGCTGCACGAGCGAGCGGCGAGCGGCGGACAGCGAGCGAAGCGAGAGGCAGCACCGTCCCTGCTATACGAAAGCCCCATCCAGCCCTGTGCCACCCGGGGGGTTCCAGGGTGCTGAGATGGCTGACGTTTTGCTCCGCTCTCGACGGTCACCGCGCAATGCAAGAACAGGCCAAAAACTGGCCAAAACGGCCCAAAAACGGGCCAAAACTGGCCATTTTTGGCTGCGCGAGCGAGCGGCGAGCGGCGGACAGCGAGCGAAGCGAGAGGCAGCACCGTCCCTGCTATACGAAAGCCCCATCCAGCCCTGTGCCACCCGGGGGGTTCCAGGGTGCTGAGATGGCTGACGTTTTGCTCCGCTCTCGACGGTCACCGCGCAATGCAAGAACAGGCCAAAAACTGGCCAAAACGGCCCAAAAACGGGCCAAAACTGGCCATTTTTGGCTGCACGAGCGAGCGGCGAGCGGCGGACAGCGAGCGAAGCGAGAGGCAGCACCGTCCCTGCTATACGAAAGCCCCATCCAGCCCTGTGCCACCCGGGGGGTTCCAGGGTGCTGAGATGGCTGACGTTTTGCTCCGCTCTCGACGGTCACCGCGCAATGCAAGAACAGGCCAAAAACTGGCCAAAACGGCCCAAAAACGGGCCAAAACTGGCCATTTTTGGCTGCACGAGCGAGCGGCGAGCGGCGGACAGCGAGCGAAGCGAGAGGCAGCACCGTCCCTGCTATACGAAAGCCCCATCCAGCCCTGTGCCACCCGGGGGGTTCCAGGGTGCTGAGATGGCTGACGTTTTGCTCCGCTCTCGACGGTCACCGCGCAATGCAAGAACAGGCCAAAAACTGGCCAAAACGGCCCAAAAACGGGCCAAAACTGGCCATTTTTGGCTGCACGAGCGAGCGGCGAGCGGCGGACAGCGAGCGAAGCGAGAGGCAGCACCGTCCCTGCTATACGAAAGCCCCATCCAGCCCTGTGCCACCCGGGGGGTTCCAGGGTGCTGAGATGGCTGACGTTTTGCTCCGCTCTCGACGGTCACCGCGCAATGCAAGAACAGGCCAAAAACTGGCCAAAACGGCCCAAAAACGGGCCAAAACTGGCCATTTTTGGCTGCACGAGCGAGCGGCGAGCGGCGGACAGCGAGCGAAGCGAGAGGCAGCACCGTCCCTGCTATACGAAAGCCCCATCCAGCCCTGTGCCACCCGGGGGGTTCCAGGGTGCTGAGATGGCTGACGTTTTGCTCCGCTCTCGACGGTCACCGCGCAATGCAAGAACAGGCCAAAAACTGGCCAAAACGGCCCAAAAACGGGCCAAAACTGGCCATTTTTGGCTGCACGAGCGAGCGGCGAGCGGCGGACAGCGAGCGAAGCGAGAGGCAGCACCGTCCCTGCTATACGAAAGCCCCATCCAGCCCTGTGCCACCCGGGGGGTTCCAGGGTGCTGAGATGGCTGACGTTTTGCTCCGCTCTCGACGGTCACCGCGCAATGCAAGAACAGGCCAAAAACTGGCCAAAACGGCCCAAAAACGGGCCAAAACTGGCCATTTTTGGCTGCACGAGCGAGCGGCGAGCGGCGGACAGCGAGCGAAGCGAGAGGCAGCACCGTCCCTGCTATACGAAAGCCCCATCCAGCCCTGTGCCACCCGGGGGGTTCCAGGGTGCTGAGATGGCTGACGTTTTGCTCCGCTCTCGACGGTCACCGCGCAATGCAAGAACAGGCCAAAAACTGGCCAAAACGGCCCAAAAACGGGCCAAAACTGGCCATTTTTGGCTGCACGAGCGAGCGGCGAGCGGCGGACAGCGAGCGAAGCGAGAGGCAGCACCGTCCCTGCTATACGAAAGCCCCATCCAGCCCTGTGCCACCCGGGGGGTTCCAGGGTGCTGAGATGGCTGACGTTTTGCTCCGCTCTCGACGGTCACCGCGCAATGCAAGAACAGGCCAAAAACTGGCCAAAACGGCCCAAAAACGGGCCAAAACTGGCCATTTTTGGCTGCACGAGCGAGCGGCGAGCGGCGGACAGCGAGCGAAGCGAGAGGCAGCACCGTCCCTGCTATACGAAAGCCCCATCCAGCCCTGTGCCACCCGGGGGGTTCCAGGGTGCTGAGATGGCTGACGTTTTGCTCCGCTCTCGACGGTCACCGCGCAATGCAAGAACAGGCCAAAAACTGGCCAAAACGGCCCAAAAACGGGCCAAAACTGGCCATTTTTGGCTGCACGAGCGAGCGGCGAGCGGCGGACAGCGAGCGAAGCG
>NW_027020820.1:40000-45000 GCF_036884655.1 Musa acuminata AAA Group
ACCGTCCCTGCTATACGAAAGCCCCATCCAGCCCTGTGCCACCCGGGGGGTTCCAGGGTGCTGAGATGGCTGACATTTTGCTCCGCTCACGACGGTCACCGCGCCACACAAGAACAGCCCAAAAACAGGCCAAAACAGCCCAAAAACGGGCCAAAACTGGCCATTTTTGGCTGCGCGAGCGAGCGGCGAGCGGCGAACAGCGAGCGAAGCGAGAGGCAGCACCGTCCCTGCTATACGAAAGCCCCATCCAGCCCTGTGCCACCCGGGGGGTTCCAGGGTGCTGAGATGGCTGACGTTTTGCTCCGCTCACGACGGTCACCGCACCACGCAAGAACAGGCCAAAAACTGGCCAAAACAGCCCAAAAACGGGCCAAAACTGGCCATTTTTGGCTGCGCGAGCGAGCGGCGAGCGGCGAACAGCGAGCGAAGCGAGAGGCAGCACCGTCCCTGCTATACGAAAGCCCCATCCAGCCCTGTGCCACCCGGGGGGTTCCAGGGTGCTGAGATGGCTGACGTTTTGCTCCGCTCTCGACGGTCACCGCGCAATGCAAGAACAGGCCAAAAACTGGCCAAAACGGCCCAAAAACGGGCCAAAACTGGCCATTTTTGGCTGCGCGAGCGGCGAGCGGCGGACAGCGAGCGAAGCGAGAGGCAGCACCGTCCCTGCTATACGAAAGCCCCATCCAGCCCTGTGCCACCCGGGGGGTTCCAGGGTGCTGAGATGGCTGACGTTTTGCTCCGCTCTCGACGGTCACCGCGCAATGCAAGAACAGGCCAAAAACTGGCCAAAACGGCCCAAAAACGGGCCAAAACTGGCCATTTTTGGCTGCGCGAGCGAGCGGCGAGCGGCGGACAGCGAGCGAAGCGAGAGGCAGCACCGTCCCTGCTATACGAAAGCCCCATCCAGCCCTGTGCCACCCGGGGGGTTCCAGGGTGCTGAGATGGCTGACGTTTTGCTCCGCTCTCGACGGTCACCGCGCAATGCAAGAACAGGCCAAAAACTGGCCAAAACGGCCCAAAAACGGGCCAAAACTGGCCATTTTTGGCTGCACGAGCGAGCGGCGAGCGGCGGACAGCGAGCGAAGCGAGAGGCAGCACCGTCCCTGCTATACGAAAGCCCCATCCAGCCCTGTGCCACCCGGGGGGTTCCAGGGTGCTGAGATGGCTGACGTTTTGCTCCGCTCTCGACGGTCACCGCGCAATGCAAGAACAGGCCAAAAACTGGCCAAAACGGCCCAAAAACGGGCCAAAACTGGCCATTTTTGGCTGCACGAGCGAGCGGCGAGCGGCGGACAGCGAGCGAAGCGAGAGGCAGCACCGTCCCTGCTATACGAAAGCCCCATCCAGCCCTGTGCCACCCGGGGGGTTCCAGGGTGCTGAGATGGCTGACGTTTTGCTCCGCTCTCGACGGTCACCGCGCAATGCAAGAACAGGCCAAAAACTGGCCAAAACGGCCCAAAAACGGGCCAAAACTGGCCATTTTTGGCTGCACGAGCGAGCGGCGAGCGGCGGACAGCGAGCGAAGCGAGAGGCAGCACCGTCCCTGCTATACGAAAGCCCCATCCAGCCCTGTGCCACCCGGGGGGTTCCAGGGTGCTGAGATGGCTGACGTTTTGCTCCGCTCTCGACGGTCACCGCGCAATGCAAGAACAGGCCAAAAACTGGCCAAAACGGCCCAAAAACGGGCCAAAACTGGCCATTTTTGGCTGCGCGAGCGAGCGGCGAGCGGCGGACAGCGAGCGAAGCGAGAGGCAGCACCGTCCCTGCTATACGAAAGCCCCATCCAGCCCTGTGCCACCCGGGGGGTTCCAGGGTGCTGAGATGGCTGACGTTTTGCTCCGCTCTCGACGGTCACCGCGCAATGCAAGAACAGGCCAAAAACTGGCCAAAACGGCCCAAAAACGGGCCAAAACTGGCCATTTTTGGCTGCACGAGCGAGCGGCGAGCGGCGGACAGCGAGCGAAGCGAGAGGCAGCACCGTCCCTGCTATACGAAAGCCCCATCCAGCCCTGTGCCACCCGGGGGGTTCCAGGGTGCTGAGATGGCTGACGTTTTGCTCCGCTCTCGACGGTCACCGCGCAATGCAAGAACAGGCCAAAAACTGGCCAAAACGGCCCAAAAACGGGCCAAAACTGGCCATTTTTGGCTGCACGAGCGAGCGGCGAGCGGCGGACAGCGAGCGAAGCGAGAGGCAGCACCGTCCCTGCTATACGAAAGCCCCATCCAGCCCTGTGCCACCCGGGGGGGGTTCCAGGGTGCTGAGATGGCTGACGTTTTGCTCCGCTCTCGACGGTCACCGCGCAATGCAAGAACAGGCCAAAAACTGGCCAAAACGGCCCAAAAACGGGCCAAAACTGGCCATTTTTGGCTGCACGAGCGAGCGGCGAGCGGCGGACAGCGAGCGAAGCGAGAGGCAGCACCGTCCCTGCTATACGAAAGCCCCATCCAGCCCTGTGCCACCCGGGGGGTTCCAGGGTGCTGAGATGGCTGACGTTTTGCTCCGCTCTCGACGGTCACCGCGCAATGCAAGAACAGGCCAAAAACTGGCCAAAACGGCCCAAAAACGGGCCAAAACTGGCCATTTTTGGCTGCGCGAGCGAGCGGCGAGCGGCGGACAGCGAGCGAAGCGAGAGGCAGCACCGTCCCTGCTATACGAAAGCCCCATCCAGCCCTGTGCCACCCGGGGGGTTCCAGGGTGCTGAGATGGCTGACGTTTTGCTCCGCTCTCGACGGTCACCGCGCAATGCAAGAACAGGCCAAAAACTGGCCAAAACGGCCCAAAAACGGGCCAAAACTGGCCATTTTTGGCTGCACGAGCGAGCGGCGAGCGGCGGACAGCGAGCGAAGCGAGAGGCAGCACCGTCCCTGCTATACGAAAGCCCCATCCAGCCCTGTGCCACCCGGGGGGTTCCAGGGTGCTGAGATGGCTGACGTTTTGCTCCGCTCTCGACGGTCACCGCGCAATGCAAGAACAGGCCAAAAACTGGCCAAAACGGCCCAAAAACGGGCCAAAACTGGCCATTTTTGGCTGCACGAGCGAGCGGCGAGCGGCGGACAGCGAGCGAAGCGAGAGGCAGCACCGTCCCTGCTATACGAAAGCCCCATCCAGCCCTGTGCCACCCGGGGGGTTCCAGGGTGCTGAGATGGCTGACGTTTTGCTCCGCTCTCGACGGTCACCGCGCAATGCAAGAACAGGCCAAAAACTGGCCAAAACGGCCCAAAAACGGGCCAAAACTGGCCATTTTTGGCTGCACGAGCGAGCGGCGAGCGGCGGACAGCGAGCGAAGCGAGAGGCAGCACCGTCCCTGCTATACGAAAGCCCCATCCAGCCCTGTGCCACCCGGGGGGTTCCAGGGTGCTGAGATGGCTGACGTTTTGCTCCGCTCTCGACGGTCACCGCGCAATGCAAGAACAGGCCAAAAACTGGCCAAAACGGCCCAAAAACGGGCCAAAACTGGCCATTTTTGGCTGCACGAGCGAGCGGCGAGCGGCGGACAGCGAGCGAAGCGAGAGGCAGCACCGTCCCTGCTATACGAAAGCCCCATCCAGCCCTGTGCCACCCGGGGGGTTCCAGGGTGCTGAGATGGCTGACGTTTTGCTCCGCTCTCGACGGTCACCGCGCAATGCAAGAACAGGCCAAAAACTGGCCAAAACGGCCCAAAAACGGGCCAAAACTGGCCATTTTTGGCTGCACGAGCGAGCGGCGAGCGGCGGACAGCGAGCGAAGCGAGAGGCAGCACCGTCCCTGCTATACGAAAGCCCCATCCAGCCCTGTGCCACCCGGGGGGTTCCAGGGTGCTGAGATGGCTGACGTTTTGCTCCGCTCTCGACGGTCACCGCGCAATGCAAGAACAGGCCAAAAACTGGCCAAAACGGCCCAAAAACGGGCCAAAACTGGCCATTTTTGGCTGCACGAGCGAGCGGCGAGCGGCGGACAGCGAGCGAAGCGAGAGGCAGCACCGTCCCTGCTATACGAAAGCCCCATCCAGCCCTGTGCCACCCGGGGGGTTCCAGGGTGCTGAGATGGCTGACGTTTTGCTCCGCTCTCGACGGTCACCGCGCAATGCAAGAACAGGCCAAAAACTGGCCAAAACGGCCCAAAAACGGGCCAAAACTGGCCATTTTTGGCTGCACGAGCGAGCGGCGAGCGGCGGACAGCGAGCGAAGCGAGAGGCAGCACCGTCCCTGCTATACGAAAGCCCCATCCAGCCCTGTGCCACCCGGGGGGTTCCAGGGTGCTGAGATGGCTGACGTTTTGCTCCGCTCTCGACGGTCACCGCGCAATGCAAGAACAGGCCAAAAACTGGCCAAAACGGCCCAAAAACGGGCCAAAACTGGCCATTTTTGGCTGCACGAGCGAGCGGCGAGCGGCGGACAGCGAGCGAAGCGAGAGGCAGCACCGTCCCTGCTATACGAAAGCCCCATCCAGCCCTGTGCCACCCGGGGGGTTCCAGGGTGCTGAGATGGCTGACGTTTTGCTCCGCTCTCGACGGTCACCGCGCAATGCAAGAACAGGCCAAAAACTGGCTAAAACGGCCCAAAAACGGGCCAAAACTGGCCATTTTTGGCTGCGCGAGCGAGCGGCGAGCGGCGGACAGCGAGCGAAGCGAGAGGCAGCACCGTCCCTGCTATATACGAAAGCCCCATCCAGCCCTGTGCCACCCGGGGGGTTCCAGGGTGCTGAGATGGCTGACGTTTTGCTCCGCTCACGACGGTCACCGCACCACGCAAGAACGGACCATAAACAGGCCAAAACAGCCCAAAAACGGGCCAAAACTGGTCATTTTTGGCTGCGCGAGCGAGCGGCGAGCGGCGAACAGCGAGCGAAGCGTGAGGCAGCACCGTCCCTGCTATACGAAAGCCCCATCCAGCCCTGTGCCACCCGGGGGGTTCCAGGGTGCTGAGATGGCTGACGTTTTGCTCCGCTCACGACGGTCACCGCGCCATGCAAGAACGGACCAAAAACAGGCCAAAACAGCCCAAAAACGGGCCAAAACTGG
>NW_027020821.1:15000-17500 GCF_036884655.1 Musa acuminata AAA Group
CGCGGCACACAAGAACAGCCCAAAAACAGGCCAAAACAGCCCAAAAACGGGCCAAAACTGGCCATTTTTGGCTGCGCGAGCGAGCAGCGAGCGGCGGACAGCGAGCGAAGCGAGAGGCAGCACCGTCCCTGCTATACGAAAGCCCCATCCAGCCCTGTGCCACCCGGGGGGTTCCAGGGTGCTGAGATGGCTGACGTTTTGCTCCGCTCACGACGGTCGCCGCGGCACGCAAGAACAGGCCAAAAACTGGCCAAAACAGCCCAAAAACGGGCCAAAACTGGCCATTTTTTGCTGCGCGAGCGAGCGGAGAGCGGCGAACAGCGAGCGAAGCGCGAGGCAGCACCGTCCCTGCTATACGAAAGCCCCATCCAGCCCTGTGCCACCCGGGGGGTTCCAGGGTGCTGAGATGGCTGACATTTTGCTCCGCTCACGACGGTCACCGCGCCACACAAGAACAGCCCAAAAACAGGCCAAAACAGCCCAAAAACGGGCCAAAACTGGCCATTTTTGGCTGCGCGAGCGAGCGGCGAGCGGCGAACAGCGAGCGAAGCGAGAGGCAGCACCGTCCCTGCTATACGAAAGCCCCATCCAGCCCTGTGCCACCCGGGGGGTTCCAGGGTGCTGAGATGGCTGACGTTTTGCTCCGCTCACGACGGTCACCGCACCACGCAAGAACAGGCCAAAAACTGGCCAAAACAGCCCAAAAACGGGCCAAAACTGGCCATTTTTGGCTGCGCGAGCGAGCGGCGAGCGGCGAACAGCGAGCGAAGCGAGAGGCAGCACCGTCCCTGCTATACGAAAGCCCCATCCAGCCCTGTGCCACCCGGGGGGTTCCAGGGTGCTGAGATGGCTGACGTTTTGCTCCGCTCTCGACGGTCACCGCGCAATGCAAGAACAGGCCAAAAACTGGCCAAAACGGCCCAAAAACGGGCCAAAACTGGCCATTTTTGGCTGCGCGAGCGGCGAGCGGCGGACAGCGAGCGAAGCGAGAGGCAGCACCGTCCCTGCTATACGAAAGCCCCATCCAGCCCTGTGCCACCCGGGGGGTTCCAGGGTGCTGAGATGGCTGACGTTTTGCTCCGCTCTCGACGGTCACCGCGCAATGCAAGAACAGGCCAAAAACTGGCCAAAACGGCCCAAAAACGGGCCAAAACTGGCCATTTTTGGCTGCGCGAGCGAGCGGCGAGCGGCGGACAGCGAGCGAAGCGAGAGGCAGCACCGTCCCTGCTATACGAAAGCCCCATCCAGCCCTGTGCCACCCGGGGGGTTCCAGGGTGCTGAGATGGCTGACGTTTTGCTCCGCTCTCGACGGTCACCGCGCAATGCAAGAACAGGCCAAAAACTGGCCAAAACGGCCCAAAAACGGGCCAAAACTGGCCATTTTTGGCTGCACGAGCGAGCGGCGAGCGGCGGACAGCGAGCGAAGCGAGAGGCAGCACCGTCCCTGCTATACGAAAGCCCCATCCAGCCCTGTGCCACCCGGGGGGTTCCAGGGTGCTGAGATGGCTGACGTTTTGCTCCGCTCTCGACGGTCACCGCGCAATGCAAGAACAGGCCAAAAACTGGCCAAAACGGCCCAAAAACGGGCCAAAACTGGCCATTTTTGGCTGCACGAGCGAGCGGCGAGCGGCGGACAGCGAGCGAAGCGAGAGGCAGCACCGTCCCTGCTATACGAAAGCCCCATCCAGCCCTGTGCCACCCGGGGGGTTCCAGGGTGCTGAGATGGCTGACGTTTTGCTCCGCTCTCGACGGTCACCGCGCAATGCAAGAACAGGCCAAAAACTGGCCAAAACGGCCCAAAAACGGGCCAAAACTGGCCATTTTTGGCTGCACGAGCGAGCGGCGAGCGGCGGACAGCGAGCGAAGCGAGAGGCAGCACCGTCCCTGCTATACGAAAGCCCCATCCAGCCCTGTGCCACCCGGGGGGTTCCAGGGTGCTGAGATGGCTGACGTTTTGCTCCGCTCTCGACGGTCACCGCGCAATGCAAGAACAGGCCAAAAACTGGCCAAAACGGCCCAAAAACGGGCCAAAACTGGCCATTTTTGGCTGCACGAGCGAGCGGCGAGCGGCGGACAGCGAGCGAAGCGAGAGGCAGCACCGTCCCTGCTATACGAAAGCCCCATCCAGCCCTGTGCCACCCGGGGGGTTCCAGGGTGCTGAGATGGCTGACGTTTTGCTCCGCTCTCGACGGTCACCGCGCAATGCAAGAACAGGCCAAAAACTGGCCAAAACGGCCCAAAAACGGGCCAAAACTGGCCATTTTTGGCTGCGCGAGCGAGCGGCGAGCGGCGGACAGCGAGCGAAGCGAGAGGCAGCACCGTCCCTGCTATATACGAAAGCCCCATCCAGCCCTGTGCCACCCGGGGGGTTCCAGGGTGCTGAGATGGCTGACGTTTTGCTCCGCTCACGACGGTCACCGCACCACGCAAGAACGGACCATAAACAGGCCAAAACAGCCCAAAAACGGGCCAAAACTGGTCATTTTTGGCTGCGCGAGCG
>NW_027020821.1:27500-32500 GCF_036884655.1 Musa acuminata AAA Group
ACAGCGAGCGAAGCGAGAGGCAGCACCGTCCCTGCTATACGAAAGCCCCATCCAGCCCTGTGCCACCCTGTCACGGACAAACTTCTAAACAAGGTGTTTGATGTAATGCTTATGTATGTCCGTGTCGTTTGGCATGTTCATGCCTTGTACAGAATGTAAAGGGGCGGCCGAAGGCTTAATAGTCCCATTTTAGTTGGGTTGGTGGCCTCTTTAGGCTTGTAAATAAAGGTTGTGTCATGTAGACACGTGCGAGAGCTTTTCGGTCTGTAATGGACCATTTTAC
The DNA here is from genome assembly GCF_036884655.1 of Musa acuminata AAA Group. Lineage (NCBI taxonomy): Eukaryota > Viridiplantae > Streptophyta > Magnoliopsida > Zingiberales > Musaceae > Musa > Musa acuminata. The sequence continues at coordinate 27,784 of NW_027020821.1, forward strand.
CCTTTGTTGTGCCACTGTTCAGAGCTTGTAAAGTCTGTTTGTAATTTGCATTGTCTATGAAGTGTTTTTCGGACATGTTTGCTTGTGGATCCCGTTTGAGGCGTTCTCTCTAACCCGTTCTCTCTTTTGGTGGTCCTAAGGGACAATGGGAGGCTTCGGGGAGGCTGACCTTTGCGGACGGACACGCAAGGGTGCCGCACGCCTTAGGCAAAACCAGCTAAGGTCGTGACATTTGGTATCAGAGCGGGACAAGCACTCATAGAAACACTTGACATGCAAACGTGGGGGACCTAGCAGGGCTGCGTTGAGGGCAGTCAGCACACGCGCGACCGTTTGAGGGAAAACGGGCATGGAGATGTAGGGAAAAGAGTCGCTCAGAGGAGCGGGCATCTGGCATTGGCATTCAGAGGAATGGCCAACCCTTCGCGCAAGAGGCACCACGAGAACAGGCAAGCTTGGAAGAATTTGGAGCGCACAAAGGTTGGGATGGCTGAGTTTGAGCTACGGCTCAACGTTGACAACTATACTTGATGGTGCTCTAGGCAAGCGAGGCGCTTGGCAAGAATGAGACCATGCAAGGTGGAAGGAGTTGCTCAACGACCAAAAGAGTTATGCAAAGCTCACAGAGGTGAGGGGAATTGCTAACTCGAAGAATTTGGTACTCATGCATGGGCTTGTATGCGGACGATGGAATGTTCGTGGCCATCCCAAGGCGGCCGAGACTCGGCACCATGGAGCATGGAAACTTTCTCTTCGGCATGTGAAGGATACGTCCGTAGGCGGCTGAAGTGTGCAATGAGTTCAGCATGTTGCTAGACCTTGAGGGGTGCAGTGGGGGCTGTATTGACGGGGAGTCGCAATCTAGCAAGTGCGTTTGCAGGAGGCAGAACAATGCACAATTTGTTCAGCAGATCGGAGTAGTCCAAGGGGATGGTGGTCTCCGAAACGAAGAGATATATTGCTCCAATGGGATAGTTATCCAGGAGGGATAAGTCCCGGCTCTCCAGAGGGAGAATCATGTGAGACGGACTTCACATGTTGAGGAGGAGTACCTCAATAAACAACAACTCCACGAAGCTCGATGGACTGAGCAAGCGGCGAGGAGTCGTCGCATGATCTCGCTTGAGAGAATGCATTGGTGGATGCATTGCGAGATCAAGTGGGGGAGCAACACAAATGAAGGCACACTTGGAGTCGATGTGGAGATCGGACTCAAGGGAGGGCTGACCCGTGGAACGGTGGGCGCGAGGGCCACCATCGACTCAATGCAGAAACGAGGAGCGGAGCAACTTGGGTGTAACTTGGCGAAGTACCCAAGCCGCATGAAGGGAGCCAGCAGAGAAGTTGGAACATGGAGCAGAGGCACAGTGCTTTTCTTAGACAGAGGTCAAGGACATGAGCTCTTGCAGAGGCAAGAGCAGGATCATGTTGTTCCATGGGTCCTTCATTCTGACGGAGTGGACTCATCTTGCATGGTGCCAAAGACGAAGGGAGCTTCGGGGCACATGCACCTTATCTCGGAGGAGCATTTGATGAAGGAACTAAGGCGACTCAATTTGCGGAGGCGAAGTTGAGTTCAGAAGGCCTTAGCACGGGGCAAGAGGACGCAGAAGCGGGTACTCTTGAAGAATATGCCACAGTGTTGCCATTCGAGTTGCTAGGAAGGAAGCGGTGCGCAGCAGAGATTGTGCTGGTAGGGGCAGAGGCCCAGGATCCAGGCAATGGTGCACAAATTACAGCGAAGTCGGTGGACTTTGGGAGCTACTAGGCGATGGACTGTCCTAGAGCGGTGCTTCATCTAGGTGTGACCCAAGAGTGGGTGGATGAAGATCGATTGCCAAAGGAGCGAACAAAATCGAAGGTGGAAGAGACCCGGCGATGTATTGGCAGAGGCCACACATGGAGGGTTCACAATTCGAGTTTATTCCCCAAGGATCAGAATGCAATGGAGATGTCACCAGGAGGCGACATGGTGCAGCGGATCGTGGTGGAACAGTTCGTGGCAATGCGATACACACAACTCGTCCCGTGAGGGATGTGATCATATGGAGGTATGATCGGGAGCTACTGGGAGCTCCGCTTCGGTGAACAACACGACGGCAAGAAGGGCTATGGATTCAAGGAGTGAAGGCCATGGTACCGCAGAGGCGGGTCTTCCGGGCGTGCACCGAATTTTGCATCGGATGAAAACCTTGGTCATCAGCATATGGGGGCTGGGTTCCACCAAGGGAAAAGTTTGAATGCAAGTACCAGTGAGTTCCATGGGAGGGACTTGATCATGCAGAGGTATGATCGAAGCAGTTGGAGAGTTGGACTGCTCCAGAGCTCATATTCGCTTAAGGGAGCCCGGCAAGTCAGAGGACAAGGCCGAGTAAGCGAACGTTGCTACCAAGGAAGCTATGGAGAACAGAATCGGTGCAAACCCTACAATGCGATGGCAGAGGCCATGCATGGGAGTGCAGTCTGTCTTTCCATCGACCAGAAGGAGCTGCTTGGAGAACACAGAGGTGTTGAAGCAGGGGGTCGAAAGGGGCGAGGAAGCGACGACGAGTCCAGAGGGACTTAGCTACCCAAAATCAAGCATCAGTTAGAATGGAGGTGGACTCAGAGGAGGGCCACGGAGACATGTCTACTGATCGTGAAGAAAAGGGATGCAGATGCTAGGCGACGGATAGTAGGGCCATGGGCATTGCAGCGCCATGGTACCGCAGAGGCGGGACTTCCGTGCAAGTCATTGATCCCTTGCTCTCACGGAGGGAGAGCGTTTGGTCGTGAAAGGGGCCGAGGAGGTGGAGCATGCAGAGGCAATCTCCAAGTACCGGGACAAGGCTGAAGGGCAGAGGCCGAGGAACTTCGTAAGACCGGTGTCAGTGTGCTTCTCATCAAGACAGCCGTAAGTGAAGGACTTCGGGTCATGCAAGAGTGCACGACCAAGGAACGAAGCTGGCAGTACGCGGTGCTGTACCTTTGCTACTCAGTGGAGTAGGCGGCAGGGTTGATGGAGAAGACGGTACAATCCCAGAGGCGACCTCATCTATCAGAGAATTACTCCAAGTTGGGGTGAAAACTTCCCGCATTCCAGAAGTTCGATGGCATTGAGAAGGTGAATCACAGTAACTAACTCAATGCAAGGAGTGCAAACACTTCAAGTGCTTCAGAAGTGTGAGCAAAGAGCGGGCGAAGACCAGTAACCAGCTCGATGCATGAAGTACAACCTCGAGGAGGCGGGCGAAGTCAAGTAACTTTTGCCTTCTCAACTCTTGAGAATGGGCGAAACTGAGTACCCCAATTCTCTTATCTATCCAGCAGAGGAGCTCTGCACAAGTTCAAAGACCCTTCGAAGATAACGGAAGACAATAGTTGTCAAATCCTCACCAATGGTGATCAGTGCTACTGAGAGTAGATTGTCCGCTTCATTTCCCAACGAAATGCCAATCGAAAGCGGAAGTGATGCGAACCTACTTGGATGTGACAACTAACTGAAAGAAGAGTCAATGAGCAGATTTTGTGGAGGAAGGACCCAAAACTTCAGAAGTTTGCGAGGCGATGCTCGTTAAAGCTCCAACAAGCATCCACCCAGTTCAAGCAGCATGTGGAAATTTTGAGAAACTGGCGCAGTAAGAATGGTCTTTTCCTTCATTTGGTGGATCCGCAGGAATCAACGAGGATCAACACAACTCAGCCAACCCCACACCAAAGTCAGAGTCATTGGCGAGTTGAAGCAGCATGGCGGATCAAAGTTCGACTACTCAAAAACAGCAGCGGAGAGCAGCTGGGAGCCAGGAGGCGCATTGCAGCTGGAGCAGAAGATTGAAGACTCAGCAAAGGCGAAGAGTTGCAGTGTTCACAAAGGCTTCGACGAGGACGTCGAAGGGATAAGTGGGGGAGAATGTCACGGACAAACTTCTAAACAAGGTGTTTGATGTAATGCTTATGTATGTCCGTGTCGTTTGGCATGTTCATGCCTTGTACAGAATGTAAAGGGGCGGCCGAAGGCTTAATAGTCCCATTTTAGTTGGGTTGGTGGCCTCTTTAGGCTTGTAAATAAAGGTTGTGTCATGTAGACACGTGCGAGAGCTTTTCGGTCTGTAATGGACCATTTTACCCTTTGTTGTGCCACTGTTCAGAGCTTGTAAAGTCTGTTTGTAATTTGCATTGTCTATGAAGTGTTTTTCGGACATGTTTGCTTGTGGATCCCGTTTGAGGCGTTCTCTCTAACCCGTTCTCTCTTTTGGTGGTCCTAAGGGACAATGGGAGGCTTCGGGGAGGCTGACCTTTGCGGACGGACACGCAAGGGTGCCGCACGCCTTAGGCAAAACCAGCTAAGGTCGTGACAACCCGGGGGGTTCCAGGGTGCTGAGATGGCTGACGTTTTGCTCCGCTCTCGACGGTCACCGCGCAATGCAAGAACAGGCCAAAAACTGGCCAAAACGGCCCAAAAACGGGCCAAAACTGGCCATTTTTGGCTGCACGAGCGAGCGGCGAGCGGCGGACAGCGAGCGAAGCGAGAGGCAGCACCGTCCCTGCTATACGAAAGCCCCATCCAGCCCTGTGCCACCCGGGGGGTTCCAGGGTGCTGAGATGGCTGACGTTTTGCTCCGCTCTCGACGGTCACCGCGCAATGCAAGAACAGGCCAAAAACTGGCCAAAACGGCCCAAAAACGGGCCAAAACTGGCCATTTTTGGCTGCACGAGCGAGCGGCGAGCGGCGGACAGC
>NW_027020821.1:42500-45000 GCF_036884655.1 Musa acuminata AAA Group
GCGAGGCAGCACCGTCCCTGCTATACGAAAGCCCCATCCAGCCCTGTGCCACCCGGGGGGTTCCAGGGTGCTGAGATGGCTGACATTTTGCTCCGCTCACGACGGTCACCGCGCCACACAAGAACAGCCCAAAAACAGGCCAAAACAGCCCAAAAACGGGCCAAAACTGGCCATTTTTGGCTGCGCGAGCGAGCGGCGAGCGGCGAACAGCGAGCGAAGCGAGAGGCAGCACCGTCCCTGCTATACGAAAGCCCCATCCAGCCCTGTGCCACCCGGGGGGTTCCAGGGTGCTGAGATGGCTGACGTTTTGCTCCGCTCACGACGGTCACCGCACCACGCAAGAACAGGCCAAAAACTGGCCAAAACAGCCCAAAAACGGGCCAAAACTGGCCATTTTTGGCTGCGCGAGCGAGCGGCGAGCGGCGAACAGCGAGCGAAGCGAGAGGCAGCACCGTCCCTGCTATACGAAAGCCCCATCCAGCCCTGTGCCACCCGGGGGGTTCCAGGGTGCTGAGATGGCTGACGTTTTGCTCCGCTCTCGACGGTCACCGCGCAATGCAAGAACAGGCCAAAAACTGGCCAAAACGGCCCAAAAACGGGCCAAAACTGGCCATTTTTGGCTGCGCGAGCGGCGAGCGGCGGACAGCGAGCGAAGCGAGAGGCAGCACCGTCCCTGCTATACGAAAGCCCCATCCAGCCCTGTGCCACCCGGGGGGTTCCAGGGTGCTGAGATGGCTGACGTTTTGCTCCGCTCTCGACGGTCACCGCGCAATGCAAGAACAGGCCAAAAACTGGCCAAAACGGCCCAAAAACGGGCCAAAACTGGCCATTTTTGGCTGCGCGAGCGAGCGGCGAGCGGCGGACAGCGAGCGAAGCGAGAGGCAGCACCGTCCCTGCTATACGAAAGCCCCATCCAGCCCTGTGCCACCCGGGGGGTTCCAGGGTGCTGAGATGGCTGACGTTTTGCTCCGCTCTCGACGGTCACCGCGCAATGCAAGAACAGGCCAAAAACTGGCCAAAACGGCCCAAAAACGGGCCAAAACTGGCCATTTTTGGCTGCACGAGCGAGCGGCGAGCGGCGGACAGCGAGCGAAGCGAGAGGCAGCACCGTCCCTGCTATACGAAAGCCCCATCCAGCCCTGTGCCACCCGGGGGGTTCCAGGGTGCTGAGATGGCTGACGTTTTGCTCCGCTCTCGACGGTCACCGCGCAATGCAAGAACAGGCCAAAAACTGGCCAAAACGGCCCAAAAACGGGCCAAAACTGGCCATTTTTGGCTGCACGAGCGAGCGGCGAGCGGCGGACAGCGAGCGAAGCGAGAGGCAGCACCGTCCCTGCTATACGAAAGCCCCATCCAGCCCTGTGCCACCCGGGGGGTTCCAGGGTGCTGAGATGGCTGACGTTTTGCTCCGCTCTCGACGGTCACCGCGCAATGCAAGAACAGGCCAAAAACTGGCCAAAACGGCCCAAAAACGGGCCAAAACTGGCCATTTTTGGCTGCACGAGCGAGCGGCGAGCGGCGGACAGCGAGCGAAGCGAGAGGCAGCACCGTCCCTGCTATACGAAAGCCCCATCCAGCCCTGTGCCACCCGGGGGGTTCCAGGGTGCTGAGATGGCTGACGTTTTGCTCCGCTCTCGACGGTCACCGCGCAATGCAAGAACAGGCCAAAAACTGGCCAAAACGGCCCAAAAACGGGCCAAAACTGGCCATTTTTGGCTGCACGAGCGAGCGGCGAGCGGCGGACAGCGAGCGAAGCGAGAGGCAGCACCGTCCCTGCTATACGAAAGCCCCATCCAGCCCTGTGCCACCCGGGGGGTTCCAGGGTGCTGAGATGGCTGACGTTTTGCTCCGCTCTCGACGGTCACCGCGCAATGCAAGAACAGGCCAAAAACTGGCCAAAACGGCCCAAAAACGGGCCAAAACTGGCCATTTTTGGCTGCGCGAGCGAGCGGCGAGCGGCGGACAGCGAGCGAAGCGAGAGGCAGCACCGTCCCTGCTATATACGAAAGCCCCATCCAGCCCTGTGCCACCCGGGGGGTTCCAGGGTGCTGAGATGGCTGACGTTTTGCTCCGCTCACGACGGTCACCGCACCACGCAAGAACGGACCATAAACAGGCCAAAACAGCCCAAAAACGGGCCAAAACTGGTCATTTTTGGCTGCGCGAGCGAGCGGCGAGCGGCGAACAGCGAGCGAAGCGTGAGGCAGCACCGTCCCTGCTATACGAAAGCCCCATCCAGCCCTGTGCCACCCGGGGGGTTCCAGGGTGCTGAGATGGCTGACGTTTTGCTCCGCTCACGACGGTCACCGCGCCATGCAAGAACGGACCAAAAACAGGCCAAAACAGCCCAAAAACGGGCCAAAACTGGCCATTTTTGGCTGAGCGAGCGAGCGGTGAGCGGCGAACAGCGAGCGAAGCGAGAGGCAGCACCGTCCCTGCTATACGAAAGCCCCATCCAGCCCTGTGCCACCCGGGGGGTTCCAGGGTGCTGAGATGGCTG
>NW_027020821.1:65000-67500 GCF_036884655.1 Musa acuminata AAA Group
CGCCGCGGCACGCAAGAACAGGCCAAAAACTGGCCAAAACAGCCCAAAAACGGGCCAAAACTGGCCATTTTTTGCTGCGCGAGCGAGCGGAGAGCGGCGAACAGCGAGCGAAGCGCGAGGCAGCACCGTCCCTGCTATACGAAAGCCCCATCCAGCCCTGTGCCACCCGGGGGGTTCCAGGGTGCTGAGATGGCTGACATTTTGCTCCGCTCACGACGGTCACCGCGCCACACAAGAACAGCCCAAAAACAGGCCAAAACAGCCCAAAAACGGGCCAAAACTGGCCATTTTTGGCTGCGCGAGCGAGCGGCGAGCGGCGAACAGCGAGCGAAGCGAGAGGCAGCACCGTCCCTGCTATACGAAAGCCCCATCCAGCCCTGTGCCACCCGGGGGGTTCCAGGGTGCTGAGATGGCTGACGTTTTGCTCCGCTCACGACGGTCACCGCACCACGCAAGAACAGGCCAAAAACTGGCCAAAACAGCCCAAAAACGGGCCAAAACTGGCCATTTTTGGCTGCGCGAGCGAGCGGCGAGCGGCGAACAGCGAGCGAAGCGAGAGGCAGCACCGTCCCTGCTATACGAAAGCCCCATCCAGCCCTGTGCCACCCGGGGGGTTCCAGGGTGCTGAGATGGCTGACGTTTTGCTCCGCTCTCGACGGTCACCGCGCAATGCAAGAACAGGCCAAAAACTGGCCAAAACGGCCCAAAAACGGGCCAAAACTGGCCATTTTTGGCTGCGCGAGCGGCGAGCGGCGGACAGCGAGCGAAGCGAGAGGCAGCACCGTCCCTGCTATACGAAAGCCCCATCCAGCCCTGTGCCACCCGGGGGGTTCCAGGGTGCTGAGATGGCTGACGTTTTGCTCCGCTCTCGACGGTCACCGCGCAATGCAAGAACAGGCCAAAAACTGGCCAAAACGGCCCAAAAACGGGCCAAAACTGGCCATTTTTGGCTGCGCGAGCGAGCGGCGAGCGGCGGACAGCGAGCGAAGCGAGAGGCAGCACCGTCCCTGCTATACGAAAGCCCCATCCAGCCCTGTGCCACCCGGGGGGTTCCAGGGTGCTGAGATGGCTGACGTTTTGCTCCGCTCTCGACGGTCACCGCGCAATGCAAGAACAGGCCAAAAACTGGCCAAAACGGCCCAAAAACGGGCCAAAACTGGCCATTTTTGGCTGCACGAGCGAGCGGCGAGCGGCGGACAGCGAGCGAAGCGAGAGGCAGCACCGTCCCTGCTATACGAAAGCCCCATCCAGCCCTGTGCCACCCGGGGGGTTCCAGGGTGCTGAGATGGCTGACGTTTTGCTCCGCTCTCGACGGTCACCGCGCAATGCAAGAACAGGCCAAAAACTGGCCAAAACGGCCCAAAAACGGGCCAAAACTGGCCATTTTTGGCTGCACGAGCGAGCGGCGAGCGGCGGACAGCGAGCGAAGCGAGAGGCAGCACCGTCCCTGCTATACGAAAGCCCCATCCAGCCCTGTGCCACCCGGGGGGTTCCAGGGTGCTGAGATGGCTGACGTTTTGCTCCGCTCTCGACGGTCACCGCGCAATGCAAGAACAGGCCAAAAACTGGCCAAAACGGCCCAAAAACGGGCCAAAACTGGCCATTTTTGGCTGCACGAGCGAGCGGCGAGCGGCGGACAGCGAGCGAAGCGAGAGGCAGCACCGTCCCTGCTATACGAAAGCCCCATCCAGCCCTGTGCCACCCGGGGGGTTCCAGGGTGCTGAGATGGCTGACGTTTTGCTCCGCTCTCGACGGTCACCGCGCAATGCAAGAACAGGCCAAAAACTGGCCAAAACGGCCCAAAAACGGGCCAAAACTGGCCATTTTTGGCTGCACGAGCGAGCGGCGAGCGGCGGACAGCGAGCGAAGCGAGAGGCAGCACCGTCCCTGCTATACGAAAGCCCCATCCAGCCCTGTGCCACCCGGGGGGTTCCAGGGTGCTGAGATGGCTGACGTTTTGCTCCGCTCTCGACGGTCACCGCGCAATGCAAGAACAGGCCAAAAACTGGCCAAAACGGCCCAAAAACGGGCCAAAACTGGCCATTTTTGGCTGCGCGAGCGAGCGGCGAGTGGCGGACAGCGAGCGAAGCGAGAGGCAGCACCGTCCCTGCTATATACGAAAGCCCCATCCAGCCCTGTGCCACCCGGGGGGTTCCAGGGTGCTGAGATGGCTGACGTTTTGCTCCGCTCACGACGGTCACCGCACCACGCAAGAACGGACCATAAACAGGCCAAAACAGCCCAAAAACGGGCCAAAACTGGTCATTTTTGGCTGCGCGAGCGAGCGGCGAGCGGCGAACAGCGAGCGAAGCGTGAGGCAGCACCGTCCCTGCTATACGAAAGCCCCATCCAGCCCTGTGCCACCCGGGGGGTTCCAGGGTGCTGAGATGGCTGACGTTTTGCTCCGCTCACGACGGTCACCGCGCCATGCAAGAACGGACCAAAAACAGGCCAAAACAGCCCAAAAACGGGCCAAAACTGGCCATTTTTGGCTGAGCGA
>NW_027020822.1:0-25000 GCF_036884655.1 Musa acuminata AAA Group
ATACCGATACTGATAATATTGATCAAGCAGAAGCAGAAGCAGAAGCAGAAGCAGAAGCAGAAGAGGTGGCTTTGATACGTTATTCGCAACAACCAGATTTTAATCGGGGTATAATCCAAGGATCCATGCGTGCTCAAAGACGTAAAACAGTTATTTGGGAAATATTTCAAACAAATGTTCATTCCCCGCTTTTTTTGGATCGAATAGACAAAGTCTTTTTTTTTTCTTTTTTTGATAGATATAGATATCGAATAATTAATCTTATTTTTAGGAATTCCGTGGGGGGAAACCCAGAATCCGAAACTTCCGACTTTGAGGAGGAAGAGGAAGAGACAAACACTGGGAAAAAAAAAGACGAGGAGAAAAAAAAAAAAGAGGAAGATGAACGGATAACAATATCAGAAATTTGGGATAGCATTATATTTGCTCAAGCAATAAGAGGTTTGATGCTGATAACCCAATCTTTTTTTAGAAAAAACATTGTATTGCCTTCATTGATAATAGCTAAAAATATTGGACGTATGTTATTATTCCAATTCCCCGAGTGGTATGAGGATTTGAAGGAATGGAATAGAGAAATACATGTTAAATGCACCTATAATGGTGTTCCATTATCAGAAACAGAATTTCCCCAAGATTGGTTAACAGATGGTATTCAGATAAAGATTTTATTTCCTTTTCGTTTAAAACCTTGGCGAAGATCTAAAATACGATCTCATCATGGAGATCCAATGAAAAAAAAAGGAAAAAAAGAAAATTTTTGTTTTTTAACAGTTTGGGGAATGGAAACGGAACTCCCTTTTGGTTCTCCCCGAAAGCAACCTTCTTTTTTTGAACCCATATATAAGGAACTCAAAAAAAAAATTAGAAAAGTAAAAAAGAACTCTCTAAAAGTTTCAAAAGAAAAAAAAAGATGGGTCATCAAAATAGTTCTAGTTCTAAAACGAGTTCTAAAACGAGTTCTAAAACGAATAGTTCTAGTTCTAAAACGAATAGTTCTAGTTCTAAAACGAACAGTTCTAGTTCTAAAACGAATAATGAAGAAACTTGAAAAAGTGAACCAAATTTCTTTATTTGAATTGAGGAAGGGAAAAGTACATGAACCAAATGAAAATGCAAAAGATTCAAAAAAAAATAATCAGATTATTCACGAATCGACCATTCAAATTCGATCTATGAATTGGACAAATTATTTACTCATAGAAAAAAAAATGAAAGATCTTGCTGATAAGACAATCACAATAAGGAATCAAATAGAAGGAATCACAAAAGACAAGAAGAAAATAGTTCTAGCCTATCATGATAAAAGACCGGAATTACAAAAACATATTTGGCAGATACTTCAAAGAAAAAATACCCGATTAATACGCAAATCACATTATTTTATGAAATCTTTCATTGAAAAAATATACATAGATATCTTGCAATGTATGGTTACCATTTCTAAGGTTAATGCACAACTTTTAAAAAAAACAATTATCAATGAATCCATTTACAACGATGAAAGAAATCAAGAAGGAATTGATGAAACAGATCAAGATACAATGAACTTTATTTCGACTATAAAAAAGTCCTTTTCTAATCCTAATATTAGAAATGATTTAAACACTTATCACGACTTATCTTCCTTGTCCCAAGCATATGTATTTTACAAATTGTCACAAACCCAATTATTTAACAACCATCACCTGAGATCTGTACTTCAATATCACGATCACGGGACCTATCCTTTTATTAAAGACAAGATAAAGTATTATTGTATGACACGAGGAATATTTGATTCCAAATCAAGGTTTGATTCCAAATCAAGGCATAAGAAAATTAATAAGTCTGGAATGAATAAATGGAAAAACTGGTTAAAGGGTCATTATCAATATAATTTTTCTCGGAGCAAATGGTCTCGATTAGTACCGAAAAAATGGCGAAATAGAGTCAATCAACGTTGTACTATTCAAAATAAAGAATCAATGAAATTGTATTCATATAAAAAAGAAAAAGACCGATTAATTCATTACATGAATGAAAATTTTTGTGCAGTGGATTTATCGATGAGTCAAAAAGAAAAATTTAAAAAACACTACAGATATGATCTTTTATCACATGAATATATAAATTATGGGGATAGTAAGGACTCATACACACTGAAACCCGAATCGTTTTATGTATTGCTAAATATGACTATTGATGATTACCTAAAAAAAGGATATTTTATTGATACCCATAAAAATCTGGATAGAAAATATTTGGATTATAGAATTCTTCATTTTTGCCTTAGAAACAATAGTGATATTGAGAACAATAGTGATATTGAGAACAATAGTGATATTGAGAACAATAGTGATATTGAGGACTGGACCGATATGTATATCGGTACCGAAATTTATAAAAATACTAATAAAAATACTAAGACTAAGACTCATCAAAAAAAAATTTTTGATTGGATGGGAATGAATCGAAATTATTCTACCATATCAAATCTAGAACCTTGGTTCTTCCCAGAATTTGTGTTACCTTTTGATGCATATAAGATTAAACCGTGGATCATACCAATCAAATTACTTCTTTCTAATATTTATTATGAAAATGATATTAGTCAAAATCAAAATGAAAAAAATATTAGTCAAAATCAAAATGAAAAAAATATTAGTCAAAATCAAAATAAAAAAAATATTAGTCAAAATCAAAATAAAAAAAATATTAGTCAAAATCAAAATAAAAAAAATATTAGTCAAAATCAAAATAAAAAAAATATTAGTCAAAATCAAAATAAAAAAAATATTAGTCAAAATCAAAATAAAAAAAATATTAGTCAAAATCAAAATAAAAAAAATATTAGTCAAAATCAAAACATCAAAGATTCCGTTAAAATAGAATTTCAAAATTCCAACCAAGAAAAAGAGGGTCAATCAAATCTTGTATCAGATCCACAAAAACAAAACCAAAAGGAATATCTTGAAGAGGATTGCACGAGATCAAACATTAAAAAAGGTAAAAAAAAAAAAAAACAATCCAAGAAAAATAAGGAAGGAGAACTAGATTTGTTCCTGAAAAAATATTTTATTTTTCAATTAAGATGGGATGACCCCTTGAATCAAAAAATTATTAATAATGTTAGGATATATTGTCTCCTACTTAGATTGATAAATCCAAGGGAAATTGCTATATCCTCGATTCAAAGAGGAGAGATGCATCTGGATGTAATGCTGATTCAGAAAGATCTAGCTCTTACAGAATTAATAAAAAGGGGAATATTAATTATCGAACCAATTCGTCTATCTTTAAGAAGGGATGGAAAATTCATTATATATCAAACCATAAGTATTTCATTGATCGATAAGAGTAAACACCAAATTAATAGAAAATACATAAAGAAAAGATATGTTGATAAGAATAATTTGAAAAAATCCACTGGACGACATGGCAATATATTTGTGAATGGGGATCAAGATCATTATAATTTCTTTGTTCCTGAAAATATTCTATCTCCTAGACGTCGTAGAGAATTGAGAATTCTAATTTGTTTCAACTCTCATAATCGGGATATTGTGAATAGAAATCCAGTATTTTGCAACGAAAACAACATAAGAAACTCTGAACAATTTTTGAATGAGGACAAACGTCTTAATACGGATTTAAATAAATTAATTAAATGCAAATTGTTTCTTTGGCCCAATTACCGATTAGAAGATTTAGCTTGTATGAATCGCTATTGGTTTGATACCAATAATGGTAGTCGTTTCAGTATGTCAAGGATACGTATGTATCCACGATTCAGAATTATTTAATAGTATATTTCCTATATATCACATGCCGTTTTCAGTAAATAAAAACCGAAAGATGTACGCATATGGTGTGTTACGTTCTGGTACATGATACGTATTTACTTGTGTATCAATTCAATTGAATCTAATCTAGAAAGAAATCTACAGAATCTTTTTAGGTGCAAAGAAATCATTCTCTTTCGTAAATGCAGAAATATATTATCCTTTTCTTTTCTATCTAAATCAAATGGAAAATTTGATTTAGATAGAAACGGATAAATCTAAATTTTTGCGTGTACTAGATTAAAAAAAATTGACATAATATAATAATTATTATTTTATTTTCCTGATCGGTAAAATCCATGGCATGGAAAAGAAAGAAAAGAAAAAGATAAAAAAGTTTTATGGTCAAAAATTCATTCATTTCACTTCTTCCACAAGAAGAAAAAGAAGAAAACAGGGGTTCTGTGAATTTCAAGTATTAAGTTTCACCAATAAGATACGAAGACTTACTTCACATTTGGAATTGCACAAAAGAGATTTTTTATCACAAAGAGGTCTACAAAAAATTCTGAGAAAACGTCAACGTCTGCTGCTTATTTGTCAAAGAAAAATAGAGCGCGTTATAAGAAATTAATTGACCAGTTGGATATTCGGGAGCCAAAAAATCGTTAATTAAATCGTTTGAATTAGTATAGTAGTTATTAGATTTTTTATTTTGATGAACCTCCTACTTTTTTGAGGAATTCATGAAATAATGAATTAAGGAAGAAAAGATATGACTGTACCGGCTACAAAAAAAGATTTCATGATAGTTAATATGGGTCCTCACCACCCATCAATGCATGGTGTTCTTCGACTGATCGTTACTCTCGATGGTGAAGATGTTATTGACTGTGAACCCATATTGGGCTATTTACACAGAGGGATGGAAAAAATAGCGGAAAACCGAACAATTATACAATATCTGCCTTATGTAACACGTTGGGATTATTTAGCTACTATGTTCACAGAGGCAATAACGGTAAATGCACCAGAACAACTGGAAAATGTTCAAGTACCTAAAAGGGCTAGCTATATCAGAGTAATTATGCTGGAGCTGAGCCGTATAGCTTCTCATTTGTTATGGCTTGGGCCTTTTATGGCGGATATCGGCGCGCAGACTCCCTTTTTCTATATTTTCAGAGAGAGAGAATTGATATATGATTTATTCGAAGCCGCCACAGGTATGCGAATGATGCATAATTATTTCCGCATCGGAGGAGTAGCTGCCGATCTACCTTATGGCTGGATAGATAAATGTTTGGATTTTTGCGATTATTTTTTAACAGGAATTGTTGAATATCAAAAACTCATTACGCGAAATCCCATTTTTTTGGAGCGAGTCGAAGGAGTGGGCATTATTGGTGGAGAGGAAGCAATAAATTGGGGTTTATCAGGACCGATGTTACGAGCTTCTGGAACACAATGGGATCTTCGTAAAATTGATAATTATGAGTGTTACAATGAATTCGATTGGGAAGTCCAATGGCAAAAAGAAGGAGATTCGTTAGCTCGTTATTTAGTACGAATCGGTGAAATGAGGGAATCTATAAAAATAATTCAACAGGCTCTAGAAGGAATTCCTGGAGGACCCTATGAGAATTTAGAAGTCCGACGCTTTGATAGAGCAAAAAATTCCGAATGGAATGATTTTGAATATAGATTTATTAGTAAAAAACCTTCACCCAATTTTGAATTGTCGAAACAAGAACTTTACGTGAGAGTAGAAGCCCCAAAAGGGGAATTAGGAATTTATTTGATAGGAGATAATAGTGTTTTCCCTTGGAGATGGAAAATTCGTCCACCCGGCTTCATAAATTTGCAAATTCTTCCTCAGCTAGTTAAAAGAATGAAATTGGCTGATATCATGACGATACTAGGTAGTATAGATATCATTATGGGAGAGGTTGATCGTTGAAATGATAATTGATACGACAGAAGTACAAACTATCAATTCTTTTTCTATATCGGAATCCTTAAAAGAAGTATATGGACTCATATGGATCTTTGTACCCATTTTGACCCTTATATTGGGAATTACAATAGGGGTACTAGTAATTGTGTGGTTAGAAAGAGAAATATCTGCAGCGATACAACAACGTATTGGGCCTGAATATGCCGGCCCCTTGGGAATTCTTCAAGCTCTAGCAGATGGAACTAAACTACTTTTTAAAGAAGACCTTCTCCCATCTAGAGGAGATGTTCGTTTGTTTAGTATTGGACCGTCTATAGTGGTCATATCAATTCTACTAAGTTATTTAGTAATTCCTTTTGGGTATCGCCTCATTTTAGCCGATCTCAGTATAGGTGTTTTTTTATGGGTCGCCATTTCAAGTATTGCTCCTATTGGGCTTCTTATGTCAGGATACGGATCGAATAATAAATATTCCTTTTCAGGTGGTCTACGAGCTGCTGCTCAATCTATTAGTTATGAAATACCATTAACTCTATGTGTGTTATCAATATCTCTACGTGTGATTCGTTGAACATGAACTTTATACTTCTTTCCTAGAAGTAAAGGAAAGAAGTTGAATGTAATGTATTGAATAGGTATTTTATTTTTTATTCATCATTCGGGTCAATGAGTTAAACCAGATAGTTATATGAGTGAAACAAAACAACTTAGAAGTTTGCAGTAAGAAGATAAAATCTCATTTCATATGTACAAGAATAAAGTTGAAGTAAACATAAGCAGTGTAAACTGTTTACCCCAAGATTAAGATTCTTTCATTAGTCATCATATCTTGGAGCGGGTGTAAAAGATCAACTGTATGGAGTTTTCATTACTGTCTTGTATTTATTACCATGCCGTAGATCAATCAAAAATCAGTGGACGGTTAGGAACACCAAAGTGCACAAAGGATTAGTAATAGAGATAATGTAAGGTATCAAAAAAAGAGATATTTCTACAATTTATAAAACGAATAAAAATAGGGACTTTAAGTTGGTAGAAATGATCAAGCAGTACTTCCCTACGATTCCGATCTAGAGTATGCTCCTATTCACTGATTAAAGAAATGACTATCCAGAACGAATTAATCCCTTATTCTTTTTTTTTCAAAGTACCCTCTTCTGAGATAGAAGAACAGGAACAAAAGAAATGGAATGTAATAATCGAATTAATAAAAAAAAGATATTTATTTATTCTTTTTTCCCATCCATATGGGTGGAATTCCTATCACAATTAATGGACTAATTCCTAATTCTTTAAATTCTTTAGATTTATTGATATAACGAGTATTTTATTGAAGGGCTGAGTTATTACCGAACAAAGAAAAATACATTTTTATTATCATAAGGGATGAGATTAATTCCGAAGCACTTTTTCTTATTCTAGCAAACGGAATTCCATTGGTTTAATTTCGGACTCTCTGATATATCTTTATTCTAGTTATCCCAAAAGAAAAGGGGTGATAATATCGAACTAGTCCTTACATTTATTTGTGGCCATAGAGGAGCCGTATGAAGCTGAGGTCTCATGTACGGTTTTGGAATAGCGATGGAAACAGTAATGTTATTATCGACTATAATTATCTAACAGTTCAAGTACAGTTGATATAGTTGAAGCACAGTCCAAATATGGCTTTTGGGGGTGGAATCTATGGCGTCAGCCCATAGGATTTATAGTTTTCATAATTTCTTCTCTAGCTGAATGTGAGAGATTGCCCTTTGATTTACCAGAAGCAGAGGAGGAATTAGTAGCAGGTTATCAAACCGAATATTCTGGTATCAGATTTGGTTTATTTTATCTTGCTTCTTACCTAAATCTATTAGCTTCTTCGTTATTCGTAACGGTTCTTTACTTAGGTGGGTGGAATTTATCTATTCCGTACATATCCATTCCTGAGCTTTTCGGAATAAAAAAAATAGCTGGAGTCTTTGGAATGACAATTGGTATCTTTATTACATTAGTTAAAGCTTATTTGTTTCTGTTCATTTCTATCACAACAAGATGGACTTTACCTAGGATGAGAATGGACCAGCTATTAAATCTTGGATGGAAATTTCTTTTACCTATTTCTTTGGGTAATCTATTATTGACAACTTCTTCCCAACTTGTTTCACTATAAAATAACAGAATACGATAACGATATTCTAGATTCATAACCTCTTTCAAACAAGAGAAAGAAACATCAATTTATTTATGGATATCTACAATATGTTTCCCATGGTAACTGGGTTCATGAATTATGGTCAACAAACAATACGAGCTGCAAGGTATATTGGTCAAAGTTTCATAATTACCTTATCCCACACAAACCGTTTACCTGTAACTATTCAATATCCTTATGAGAAATCAATTACGTCAGAACGTTTTCGTGGTCGAATTCACTTTGAATTTGATAAATGTATTGCTTGCGAAGTATGTGTTCGTGTATGCCCAATAGATCTACCTGTTGTTGATTGGAGATTGGAAAGAGATATGAAAAAGAAACAATTGCTTAATTATAGTATTGATTTCGGGGTCTGTATATTTTGTGGTAACTGTGTCGAGTATTGTCCAACAAACTGTTTATCAATGACTGAAGAATATGAGCTTTCTACTTATGATCGTCACGAATTGAATTATAATCAAATTGCTTTGAGTCGGTTACCAATGTCAGTAATTGAAGATTACACAATTCAAACAGTTATGAATTCGACTCAAATCAAAATAGATAAAGATAAACCCTTTGATTCAAGAACGATTACCGATTACTAAGATTTTGTTTTGATATAAAAGATCAAAACTTTTTTATTTTGGTTGGTCAGTAACTACAAATAATAATTAGTAACTATAGATTTAATTAGTAACTATAGATTGGTGAGAATCACTCTTTGATTTAAACTTATAATATTTTTATCACGGGAATTTCGAAATATACAATTTCAACTACTTTTTTTATTCTTTTTCTTTTGGATAAAAAGTAAGTAGGATTGGCCCAATAAAATAATTATATCTATATATAAAATTAATATTAAATTAATCCATATTAAGATTTAATTCAATTAGGAACATATCATATACAATAAAAATGGGGTAACCCTTTTCCTTTCCTGGACCATTTAGTAAGGTCATGATTTGACTTATATATTTTTTTTTTTACATATTATACATAATGGATTTACCTGGACCAATACATGATATTCTTGTAGCATTTCTGGGGTCAGTTCTTATATTAGGGGGTCTGGGGGTAGTATTACTTACCAATCCTATTTATTCTGCTTTTTCATTGGGATTGGTTCTTGTTTGTATATCCTTATTCTACATTCCATCGAACTCTTTTTTTGTAGCTGCCGCACAGCTACTTATTTATGTGGGAGCCGTAAATGTCTTAATCATATTTGCGGTAATGTTCATGAATGGTTCAGAATATTCCAATGATTCGTATTTTTGGACCATTGGAGATGGAGTCACTTCACTGGTTTGTACAAGTATTCTTTTTTCACTAATTACTACTATACCAGATACGTCATGGTACGGAATTATTTGGACTACAAGATCAAACCAGATTATAGAACAGGACCTAATAAGTAACGTTCAACAAATTGGGATTCATTTATCGACAGATTTTTATCTTCCCTTTGAACTAATTTCTATAATTCTTTTAGTTTCCTTGATAGGTGCAATTACTATGGCTCGCCAATAATAAATACTTAGAATTTTAAAAGAATTAAAAAGTTTTTAGAATTTTAGAAGTTCTAAATAAATAAAAAATCGAATCGCTTCAATTGTTCATATTGAAATGAATCGAGATTGATAAGGAGTTAGTCAATGATGTTCGAGCATGTACTTTTTTTGAGTGTTTATTTATTTTCTATCGGTCTCTATGGATTGATCACAAGTCGAAACATGGTTAGAGCACTTATGTGTCTTGAGCTTATACTAAATTCGGTTAATATTAATCTTGTAACATTTTCTGATATATTTGATAGTCGCCAATTAAAAGGAAACATTTTCTCAATCTTTATTATAGCTGTTGCAGCTGCTGAAGCAGCTATTGGTCTAGCTATTGTTTCGTCGATTCATCGAAACAGAAAATCAACTCGTATCAATCAATCGAATTTGTTGAATAATTAGTGATAATTATCATGATCATATATTGAATAATCAGTTATAATGATCATATAAATCAAGACACCACACAACATGATAAAGCATAAGAAAATATAAATGAAATTGGAATATTTTTCTATTTCTATTCTTTCACTTTCATATTCCATTAATGAAAAATAATTATATTCTTAATTTAATTGGTATTATAATTTTTTTATTTCGTTTTTTATTTGTTTATTTTATTTAATTTTAATGTATTTAAATTTTAATGTTTTTAATGTATTTTTAATGTATTATATAATAATATAAATGTATTATATAATAATATACTGCATAATATTATAAATATTATAATAAAATAATAAAAATAATATTATTAAATAATAATATGTTAATCATATTACGAAAATAAATTAAATTACTAATTTAGTTTTATTTTTATATATTCATATTTCATATTGAAAATATGAATATTGAAATATTGATTTGAATGATTGATCAATTTGTTTTGTCGGCCAATTTTTATTTACACATGTGACTCGTATGATCATGATTTTTGAAACGGAAATCAAAGTCTCTTGGCTTTTTCTCATGAACAGATTTAGAAATATATTGATTCTTAAAATTTTAATAAACCACTGCTTCGTCTGGTGTCTATAATATAAATACTAATTTTCTACCAGATTGAAAATTTTTGATGTTAAAATCTGGAATTTATAGATCCAATGTCACATTCAGTAAAAATTTATGATACATGTATAGGGTGTACTCAATGTGTACGAGCCTGCCCCACAGACGTATTGGAAATGATACCTTGGGACGGATGTAAAGCTAAGCAAATTGCTTCCGCACCAAGAACCGAGGACTGTGTGGGTTGTAAGAGATGTGAATCCGCCTGCCCCACGGATTTTTTGAGTGTCCGTGTTTATTTATCATATGAAACAACTCGCAGCATGGGTCTAGGTTATTGATACGTTACAAAAAAATCCACTTGAATCAATTGATTCCTCTTTACCGACAAAAGCCCGTACTCGAGAAAATATATTATTCTATTCCGAGCACGGGTTTTTCTGGTCAAACGTATCTTGTCTTTATCACGAGTTATTTTCCTTGGTTAACAATACTTGTTGTTTTGCCGATATCCGTCGGTTCTTCCATTTTCTTTCTTCCTCATAAAGGAAATAAGATGTTTAGGTGGTATGCTATATGTATATGCTCGTTGGAACTCCTTCTAACAACCTATGTTTTCTGTTATCATTTCCAATTGGACGATCCATTAACCCAATTGGAGGAAGATTTAAAATGGATAGATGTTTTTGATTTTCACTGGAGACTGGGAATCGATGGGCTTTCCATAGGACCTATTTTACTGACAGGATTTATCACCACTTTAGCTACCTTAGCGGCTTGGCCAGTTACTCGAAATTCGCGATTGTTCTATTTTCTCATGTTAGCAATGTACAGCGGTCAAATAGGATTATTTTCTTCTAGAGACCTTTTACTTTTTTTCATGCTGTGGGAGTTAGAATTAATTCCTGTTTATTTACTTTTATCCATGTGGGGGGGAAAGAAACGTCTCTACTCGGCCACAAAGTTTATTTTGTACACTGCGGGGGGCTCCATTTTTCTCTTAATAGGAGTTCTAGGTATGGGTTTATATGGCCCTAATGAACCCACATTAGATTTTTCAAAATTAACTAATCAATCATATCCTGTGGCATTGGAAATAATATTATATTTTGGATTCCTTATTGCTTATGCTGTCAAATCGCCGATTATACCCCTACATACGTGGTTACCAGATACCCATGGAGAAGCACATTACAGTACATGTATGCTTCTAGCTGGAATCTTATTAAAAATGGGCGCATATGGACTTATTCGGATCAATATGGAATTATTACCCCACGCTCATTCTATATTTTCTCCCTGGTTGGTAATAGTGGGAACGATTCAAATAATCTATGCAGCTTCAACCTCTCTCGGTCAACGGAATTTAAAAAAAAGAATAGCCTATTCCTCTGTATCTCACATGGGTTTCACAATTATAGGAATTGGTTCTATAACCGGAATGGGACTCAACGGTGCCATTTTACAAATACTCTCTCATGGATTTATTGGTGCTGCGCTTTTTTTCTTGGCAGGAACGAGTTGTGATAGAATACGTCTTGTTTATCTCGACGAAATGGGGGGGGTATCGATCCCAATGCCAAAACTATTTACCATGTTCAGTAGTTTTTCGATGGCTTCTCTTGCATTGCCAGGAATGAGTGGTTTTGTTGCGGAATTATTAGTATTTTTTGGAATAATTACTAGTCCAAAATACCTTTTAATGCCAAAAATGCTAATTACTTTTGTAATGGCAATTGGAATGATATTAACTCCTATTTATTTATTATCTATGTTACGTCAGATGTTCTATGGATACAAGCTATTCAATGTTCCAAACTCTAATTTTGCGGATTCTGGACCACGAGAACTATTTGTTTCAATCTGTATCTTTCTACCCGTAATAGGTATTGGTATTTATCCGGATTTCGTTCTCTCGCTATCAGTTGACAGGGTGCAAGCTATCCTATCTAATTACTTTCATCGATAGTCTTTCATTAATAATACGGAAATATAATTTTTGTCTTTGATTTTAAGATTTTTAAAATCGTTCGCTGTACAATGCAAAAGAATAAAGTGAATTAGAATTGTAATGAGATGCATTTTGAGTTTTTGAGAACCGTTTTGAATAAGGAATGATTCAAACGGTTCTCAAAAACTCGCACAAACAAGAAGCTTTTTATATATATATGGGATGATGTTCTTATGTATTCTTTATGTAGTTTATTCAATTATTTATCTGTGTAGTTTATTCAAGTAGATGTTAATGTGAATGAACCATAACTATGTAGACCTATTCCTAATAGATTGATTCCAAAATAACATACCCAAATTATAAGAAATCCTATAGAAGCCACAAGTGCCGAATTCATACTTTGCAAACTTTGATTTGTTCTACTTCTAATATGTATTCTAGTTCTAGTATGTAAATAAATCGCGAATATGGTCCAAGTAATAAAAGCCCAAGTTTCTTTGGGGTCCCAATTCCAATAAGATCCCCATGCCTCATTAGCCCATACTGCTCCACAAAGAATGCCTATGGTTAAAAAGGTAAATCCTAAACTAATGACACGATAACTCCAATAATCCAAACGTTGAGTCAATTGATATTTATAATAATTTCGAAATGAAAGAAAAGAAGTGTTTTTAAAAACACTTCTTTTTTCATTCAAATATTGAATCTCACCAAAGAAAAATGGTTTAATTAAGAAATTATTACCTTTACAAAAAATATCGATGTTTTTTCGAAATGTAATGACTAGAAGAGCGACTGATAATAGTGATCCGCATAAAAGAGCTGCATAGCTTAATAACATCATACTTACGTGCATCATTAACCACTGAGATTGTAGAGCAGGTACTAATATTGCGGATTGATGCATTTCAGTTAAAAAACCCGACGTGGCAAAGCCTTGTGTAAAAATGGTACTTGGTGCGGTTATTGTGCTTAAATCATTTTTATGGTTCCCCATCTTGGAAATCATATGAATAATGGAGAAACTGCACGAAAGGAAGATTAATGACTCGTATAAATTACTTAACGGAAAATGTCCTGAAGAAATCCAACGAGAAACTAATAATCCTGTTATAGAGAAAAAAGTGGCTATCATCCCTTTTTCCAATGAATCACGCAATCCTACGATTTCGCGGACTAATAAGATCATTAAATGAATCGTAATCACAATTGAAATTATCGAAAAAGAGATATGAGTTAATATATGTTCTAAAGTTGTAAATATCATAAAAAGGGGTCCCATTAGAGAATTTAAATCGAGAATTGAATACATTATAGGATCCATTGTGTCTCTTTTAGAGGATTTATTTTCTAGGATTTCAAGGATGCCGCCACTCGGACTCGAACCGAGATGCTCTAGCACTGCTTCCTAAGAGCAGCGTGTCTACCAATTTCACCATGGCGGCTTACTTGAAATAATAATAGTCAATTCATGTTGAATCGTCGAGAATCAAGGATTCAATATAGTTTAGTAAACATTAGAATCGATAAATCAAAATTCATTTAAATTCCTATTTGAATCTCTATTCAAAAAAAGAATCTTTAGTTGGGATCATTGTAAGTTTAGTTTTAATAATAAAGTAAGTTTAGTTTTAGTAAGTTTAGTTTTAATAATAAACTTTCGCGTACTAGAAACTAAGTTCTTCCAAAACAGTTAGAACTCAATAGTTTTGTTGTCTGTCGAGGTATAGAACTAAGAATTGTTCATTTTCTATTTTTTGATTCGTTTTTTATTTATCCGATTTGATTTCATAGATTCAAACAAAATGAAAAAAAAAATATTTTTTTTTTCAATGAAGAAGATTAAATAACCAGGATTTCATATGTATAACAATTTCATCACTAAATCAAAAGAATTTGAAATTTTCTAACGATTTCGACACCTTAGTATCATTCCTTAGTATCATTAGAGTATTAATACTCTTCATATTATATATAATGGTCTCTTCATTATATATATAATGCATAATGGTAAGATTTACCAAACTAATTAGGTTTTTGTTAGGCATATAAGAAACAAAAGAATTTTCATTTCTATCGTAATCATACTCTACTTTTCACAATAGAAAAATATTTTTCTATTGTGAAAAAAGTAGATAGAAAAAATATTCAGAATTCGATATACATACCTTTATTCTACATACCACATCTACATACTACAACAGCTAGTTCTAACTCATATTGATATTGAGGAGTTCAATACATTAATTAATGTGAATCGTTCATCTTAAAAAATTCGAAGTTCTTCGGGTATGTCAATTCCGATTATTCCAAGACTTTATTATTTGTTTGTTGCACAAAAAAACTTTTTGAACGTCCGGTGGAAACCGATTTCGCTAAGGAAAAAGCCTTTACTGCAGCTAAAAATCCTTTTTTTTTCCAAATATTTTTACGAATACGTTTTTTTGACATAGAAGTACGCTTTTTGGGAACTGCCATTCAAAAAGGGTTACCAGTTTTTATCGTTGTATGTGAAAGACATGTATTGTTTTGTTCAAAATAGATTGTTCCTTTTAGTCATTATCTATACTTATTCCCTGGTAGAATAGTTTTAAAAAAAGCATTTTCGAATATGTTTAAAACCTATTAAAAAATATATTTAAAACCTATTAAAAAATATATTTAAAACCTGTTTGAAAATATATTTTAAACCTATTAAAACATATAATTTTATTAAAACATAATTAGAATCAAGTACTCCTTTTGGTATAACTCTTTTTTCTTATTATACTATATAATATGGCTATAAATTACCAGAATAGAATATTCTACTAAGACTAGACTAGAATAGTAGAATTATTAAAGATTTCATTTTGTTTTCTTATGGAACATACATATCAATATGCATGGATAATACCTTTTCTTCCACTTCCAGTTACTGTGTCAATAGGATTTGGACTTCTACTGATTCCGACAGCAACAAAAAATATTCGTCGTATATGGGCTTTTCCTAGTGTTTTACTGTTAAGTATAGTTATGGGGTTTTCAGCCAATTTATCTATTCAACAAATACATGGAAGTTCTATCTATCAATATCTATGGTCTTGGACCATCAATAATGATTTTTCCTTAGAGTTCGGATATTTGATCGACCCACTTAGTTCTATTATGTCAATACTAATTACTACTGTTGGAATCTTGGTTCTTATTTATAGTGACAATTATATGTCTCATGATCAAGGATATCTGAGATTTTTTGCTTATATGAGTTTTTTCAATGCTTCCATGTTGGGATTAGTTACCAGTTCCAATTTGATACAAATTTATATTTTTTGGGAACTGGTGGGGATGTGTTCCTATTTATTAATAGGATTTTGGTTCACACGACCGACTGCAGCAAGTGCTTGTCAAAAAGCTTTTGTAACTAACCGTGTAGGGGATTTTGGTTTATTATTAGGAATTTTAGGTTTTTATTGGATAACAGGTAGTTTCGAATTTCGGGATTTGTTCGAAATAACTAATAACTTGATCCATAATAATGGTGTCAGTTCTTTATTTGCTACTTTGTGTGCCTCTTTATTATTCATTGGTGCAGTTGCTAAATCCGCACAATTCCCCCTTCACGTATGGTTACCCGATGCCATGGAAGGACCCACTCCCATCTCGGCTCTTATACACGCTGCTACTATGGTAGCAGCAGGAATTTTTCTTGTAGCTCGACTTCTTCCTATTTTCATAGCTATACCTTACATAATGAATTTCATATCTTTAATAGGTGTAATAACAGTACTACTAGGAGCTACTTTGGCTCTTGCTCAAAGAGATATAAAAAGAAGTTTAGCCTATTCTACAATGTCTCAATTGGGTTATATTATGTTAGCTCTAGGTATAGGTTCTTATCGAGCTGCTTTATTCCATTTGATTACCCATGCCTATTCTAAAGCTTTATTGTTTTTGGGATCCGGATCCATTATTCATTCAATGGAACCTATTGTTGGATATTCGCCAGAAAAAAGTCAGAATATGGCTCTTATGGGTGGTTTAAGAAGATATGTTCCAATTACAAGAACTACTTTTTTATTGGGTACACTTTCTATTTGCGGTATTCCACCTCTTGCTTGTTTTTGGTCCAAAGATGAAATTCTTAATGATAGTTGGTTGTATTCACCAATTTTCGCAATAATAGCTTGTTTCACAGCAGGATTGACTGCATTTTATATGTTTCGGGTGTATTTACTTACCTTTGATGGACATTTGCGCGTTCATTTTCAAGATTACAGTAGCACAAAAAATAGTTCGTCCTATTCAATATCTCTATGGGGAAAGGAGGTAGCCAAAGCAGTCAATAGAAATTTACCTTTATCAACAATGAATAATAGGGTCTTCTTTTTTTCAAAGGATATGTATAAAATTGATAATAATCTAAAAAAATGCATACGATACTTTAATACTTCTTTCGAAAAAAAGTACACTTCTATGTACCCTCGCGAAGTGGACAATACTATGCTATTTCCTCTGCTTATATTGGTATTATTTACTTTGTTTGTTGGATCAATAGGAATTCATTTTGATCAAGGAGTAATAGATTTGGATATATTATCCAAATGGTTAACTCCACTCACAAACCTTTTCCATCCAAATTCGAGTTATTCTGTGGATTGGTATGAATTTTTTACAAATGCAATTTTTTCAGTAAGTATAGCTATTTCCGGACTATTCATAGCATATATCTTATATGGGTCTGCTTATTCGTTTTTCCGGAATTTGAACTTTATCAATGCATTTGTAAAAGGTGGTCCTAAAAGGATTCTCTTGGACCAAATAAAAAATGGGATATACAATTGGTCATATAATCGTGGTTACATAGATATTTTTTATACTAAGGTTTTTACCATGGGTATAAGGGGATTAACCGAACTAACTCAGTTTTTTGATAGATATATAATTGATGGAATTACAAATGGGGTTGGCATTGCAAGTTTTTTTATAGGGGAAGGAATCAAATCCATGGGAGGTGGACGAATCTCTTCTTATCTATTCTTTTATTTATTTTATGCATCAATATCTTTATTCATTTTTTTATTTTTTTTATAAATTTATATTTTATAAATTTATAAATATAAACCAACTTAAAGTCCCTATTTTTATTCGTTTTATAAATTGTAGAAATATCTCTTTTTTTGATACCTTACATTATCTCTATTACTAATCCTTTGTGCACTTTGGTGTTCCTAACCGTCCACTGATTTTTGATTGATCTACGGCATGGTAATAAATACAAGACAGTAATGAAAACTCCATACAGTTGATCTTTTACACCCGCTCCAAGATATGATGACTAATGAAAGAATCTTAATCTTGGGGTAAACAGTTTACACTGCTTATGTTTACTTCAACTTTATTCTTGTACATATGAAATGAGATTTTATCTTCTTACTGCAAACTTCTAAGTTGTTTTGTTTCACTCATATAACTATCTGGTTTAACTCATTGACCCGAATGATGAATAAAAAATAAAATACCTATTCAATACATTACATTCAACTTCTTTCCTTTACTTCTAGGAAAGAAGTATAAAGTTCATGTTCAACGAATCACACGTAGAGATATTGATAACACACATAGAGTTAATGGTATTTCATAACTAATAGATTGAGCAGCAGCTCGTAGACCACCTGAAAAGGAATATTTATTATTCGATCCGTATCCTGACATAAGAAGCCCAATAGGAGCAATACTTGAAATGGCGACCCATAAAAAAACACCTATACTGAGATCGGCTAAAATGAGGCGATACCCAAAAGGAATTACTAAATAACTTAGTAGAATTGATATGACCACTATAGACGGTCCAATACTAAACAAACGAACATCTCCTCTAGATGGGAGAAGGTCTTCTTTAAAAAGTAGTTTAGTTCCATCTGCTAGAGCTTGAAGAATTCCCAAGGGGCCGGCATATTCAGGCCCAATACGTTGTTGTATCGCTGCAGATATTTCTCTTTCTAACCACACAATTACTAGTACCCCTATTGTAATTCCCAATATAAGGGTCAAAATGGGTACAAAGATCCATATGAGTCCATATACTTCTTTTAAGGATTCCGATATAGAAAAAGAATTGATAGTTTGTACTTCTGTCGTATCAATTATCATTTCAACGATCAACCTCTCCCATAATGATATCTATACTACCTAGTATCGTCATGATATCAGCCAATTTCATTCTTTTAACTAGCTGAGGAAGAATTTGCAAATTTATGAAGCCGGGTGGACGAATTTTCCATCTCCAAGGGAAAACACTATTATCTCCTATCAAATAAATTCCTAATTCCCCTTTTGGGGCTTCTACTCTCACGTAAAGTTCTTGTTTCGACAATTCAAAATTGGGTGAAGGTTTTTTACTAATAAATCTATATTCAAAATCATTCCATTCGGAATTTTTTGCTCTATCAAAGCGTCGGACTTCTAAATTCTCATAGGGTCCTCCAGGAATTCCTTCTAGAGCCTGTTGAATTATTTTTATAGATTCCCTCATTTCACCGATTCGTACTAAATAACGAGCTAACGAATCTCCTTCTTTTTGCCATTGGACTTCCCAATCGAATTCATTGTAACACTCATAATTATCAATTTTACGAAGATCCCATTGTGTTCCAGAAGCTCGTAACATCGGTCCTGATAAACCCCAATTTATTGCTTCCTCTCCACCAATAATGCCCACATCCTTCGACTCGCTCCAAAAAAATGGGATTTCGCGTAATGAGTTTTTGATATTCAACAATTCCTGTTAAAAAATAATCGCAAAAATCCAAACATTTATCTATCCAGCCATAAGGTAGATCGGCAGCTACTCCTCCGATGCGGAAATAATTATGCATCATTCGCATACCTGTGGCGGCTTCGAATAAATCATATATCAATTCTCTCTCTCTGAAAATATAGAAAAAGGGAGTCTGCGCGCCGATATCCGCCATAAAAGGCCCAAGCCATAACAAATGAGAAGCTATACGGCTCAGCTCCAGCATAATTACTCTGATATAGCTAGCCCTTTTAGGTACTTGAACATTTTCCAGTTGTTCTGGTGCATTTA
This sequence comes from Musa acuminata AAA Group, assembly GCF_036884655.1. Lineage (NCBI taxonomy): Eukaryota > Viridiplantae > Streptophyta > Magnoliopsida > Zingiberales > Musaceae > Musa > Musa acuminata. Next base: position 19,494 of record NW_027020822.1, read on the forward strand.
CCGTTATTGCCTCTGTGAACATAGTAGCTAAATAATCCCAACGTGTTACATAAGGCAGATATTGTATAATTGTTCGGTTTTCCGCTATTTTTTCCATCCCTCTGTGTAAATAGCCCAATATGGGTTCACAGTCAATAACATCTTCACCATCGAGAGTAACGATCAGTCGAAGAACACCATGCATTGATGGGTGGTGAGGACCCATATTAACTATCATGAAATCTTTTTTTGTAGCCGGTACAGTCATATCTTTTCTTCCTTAATTCATTATTTCATGAATTCCTCAAAAAAGTAGGAGGTTCATCAAAATAAAAAATCTAATAACTACTATACTAATTCAAACGATTTAATTAACGATTTTTTGGCTCCCGAATATCCAACTGGTCAATTAATTTCTTATAACGCGCTCTATTTTTCTTTGACAAATAAGCCAGCAGACGTTGACGTTTTCTCAGAATTTTTTGTAGACCTCTTTGTGATAAAAAATCTCTTTTGTGCAATTCCAAATGTGAAGTAAGTCTTCGTATCTTATTGGTGAAACTTAATACTTGAAATTCAACAGAACCCCTGTTTTCTTCTTTTTCTTCTTGTGGAAGAAGTGAAATGAATGAATTTTTGACCATAAAACTTTTTTTATCTTTTTCTTTTCTTTCTTTTCCATGCCATGGATTTTACCGATCAGGAAAAATAAAATAATAATTATTATATTATGTCAATTTTTTTTAATCTAGTACACGCAAAAATTTAGATTTATCCGTTTCTATCTAAATCAAATTTTCCATTTGATTTAGATAGAAAAGAAAAGGATAATATATTTCTGCATTTACGAAAGAGAATGATTTCTTTGCACCTAAAAAGATTCTGTAGATTTCTTTCTAGATTCAATTGAATTGATACACAAGTAAATACGTATCATGTACCAGAACGTAACACACCATATGCGTACATCTTTCGGTTTTTATTTACTGAAAACGGCATGTGATATATAGGAAATATACTATTAAATAATTCTGAATCGTGGATACATACGTATCCTTGACATACTGAAACGACTACCATTATTGGTATCAAACCAATAGCGATTCATACAAGCTAAATCTTCTAATCGGTAATTGGGCCAAAGAAACAATTTGCATTTAATTAATTTATTTAAATCCGTATTAAGACGTTTGTCCTCATTCAAAAATTGTTCAGAGTTTCTTATGTTGTTTTCGTTGCAAAATACTGGATTTCTATTCACAATATCCCGATTATGAGAGTTGAAACAAATTAGAATTCTCAATTCTCTACGACGTCTAGGAGATAGAATATTTTCAGGAACAAAGAAATTATAATGATCTTGATCCCCATTCACAAATATATTGCCATGTCGTCCAGTGGATTTTTTCAAATTATTCTTATCAACATATCTTTTCTTTATGTATTTTCTATTAATTTGGTGTTTACTCTTATCGATCAATGAAATACTTATGGTTTGATATATAATGAATTTTCCATCCCTTCTTAAAGATAGACGAATTGGTTCGATAATTAATATTCCCCTTTTTATTAATTCTGTAAGAGCTAGATCTTTCTGAATCAGCATTACATCCAGATGCATCTCTCCTCTTTGAATCGAGGATATAGCAATTTCCCTTGGATTTATCAATCTAAGTAGGAGACAATATATCCTAACATTATTAATAATTTTTTGATTCAAGGGGTCATCCCATCTTAATTGAAAAATAAAATATTTTTTCAGGAACAAATCTAGTTCTCCTTCCTTATTTTTCTTGGATTGTTTTTTTTTTTTTTTACCTTTTTTAATGTTTGATCTCGTGCAATCCTCTTCAAGATATTCCTTTTGGTTTTGTTTTTGTGGATCTGATACAAGATTTGATTGACCCTCTTTTTCTTGGTTGGAATTTTGAAATTCTATTTTAACGGAATCTTTGATGTTTTGATTTTGACTAATATTTTTTTTATTTTGATTTTGACTAATATTTTTTTTATTTTGATTTTGACTAATATTTTTTTTATTTTGATTTTGACTAATATTTTTTTTATTTTGATTTTGACTAATATTTTTTTTATTTTGATTTTGACTAATATTTTTTTTATTTTGATTTTGACTAATATTTTTTTTATTTTGATTTTGACTAATATTTTTTTCATTTTGATTTTGACTAATATTTTTTTCATTTTGATTTTGACTAATATCATTTTCATAATAAATATTAGAAAGAAGTAATTTGATTGGTATGATCCACGGTTTAATCTTATATGCATCAAAAGGTAACACAAATTCTGGGAAGAACCAAGGTTCTAGATTTGATATGGTAGAATAATTTCGATTCATTCCCATCCAATCAAAAATTTTTTTTTGATGAGTCTTAGTCTTAGTATTTTTATTAGTATTTTTATAAATTTCGGTACCGATATACATATCGGTCCAGTCCTCAATATCACTATTGTTCTCAATATCACTATTGTTCTCAATATCACTATTGTTCTCAATATCACTATTGTTTCTAAGGCAAAAATGAAGAATTCTATAATCCAAATATTTTCTATCCAGATTTTTATGGGTATCAATAAAATATCCTTTTTTTAGGTAATCATCAATAGTCATATTTAGCAATACATAAAACGATTCGGGTTTCAGTGTGTATGAGTCCTTACTATCCCCATAATTTATATATTCATGTGATAAAAGATCATATCTGTAGTGTTTTTTAAATTTTTCTTTTTGACTCATCGATAAATCCACTGCACAAAAATTTTCATTCATGTAATGAATTAATCGGTCTTTTTCTTTTTTATATGAATACAATTTCATTGATTCTTTATTTTGAATAGTACAACGTTGATTGACTCTATTTCGCCATTTTTTCGGTACTAATCGAGACCATTTGCTCCGAGAAAAATTATATTGATAATGACCCTTTAACCAGTTTTTCCATTTATTCATTCCAGACTTATTAATTTTCTTATGCCTTGATTTGGAATCAAACCTTGATTTGGAATCAAATATTCCTCGTGTCATACAATAATACTTTATCTTGTCTTTAATAAAAGGATAGGTCCCGTGATCGTGATATTGAAGTACAGATCTCAGGTGATGGTTGTTAAATAATTGGGTTTGTGACAATTTGTAAAATACATATGCTTGGGACAAGGAAGATAAGTCGTGATAAGTGTTTAAATCATTTCTAATATTAGGATTAGAAAAGGACTTTTTTATAGTCGAAATAAAGTTCATTGTATCTTGATCTGTTTCATCAATTCCTTCTTGATTTCTTTCATCGTTGTAAATGGATTCATTGATAATTGTTTTTTTTAAAAGTTGTGCATTAACCTTAGAAATGGTAACCATACATTGCAAGATATCTATGTATATTTTTTCAATGAAAGATTTCATAAAATAATGTGATTTGCGTATTAATCGGGTATTTTTTCTTTGAAGTATCTGCCAAATATGTTTTTGTAATTCCGGTCTTTTATCATGATAGGCTAGAACTATTTTCTTCTTGTCTTTTGTGATTCCTTCTATTTGATTCCTTATTGTGATTGTCTTATCAGCAAGATCTTTCATTTTTTTTTCTATGAGTAAATAATTTGTCCAATTCATAGATCGAATTTGAATGGTCGATTCGTGAATAATCTGATTATTTTTTTTTGAATCTTTTGCATTTTCATTTGGTTCATGTACTTTTCCCTTCCTCAATTCAAATAAAGAAATTTGGTTCACTTTTTCAAGTTTCTTCATTATTCGTTTTAGAACTAGAACTGTTCGTTTTAGAACTAGAACTATTCGTTTTAGAACTAGAACTATTCGTTTTAGAACTCGTTTTAGAACTCGTTTTAGAACTAGAACTATTTTGATGACCCATCTTTTTTTTTCTTTTGAAACTTTTAGAGAGTTCTTTTTTACTTTTCTAATTTTTTTTTTGAGTTCCTTATATATGGGTTCAAAAAAAGAAGGTTGCTTTCGGGGAGAACCAAAAGGGAGTTCCGTTTCCATTCCCCAAACTGTTAAAAAACAAAAATTTTCTTTTTTTCCTTTTTTTTTCATTGGATCTCCATGATGAGATCGTATTTTAGATCTTCGCCAAGGTTTTAAACGAAAAGGAAATAAAATCTTTATCTGAATACCATCTGTTAACCAATCTTGGGGAAATTCTGTTTCTGATAATGGAACACCATTATAGGTGCATTTAACATGTATTTCTCTATTCCATTCCTTCAAATCCTCATACCACTCGGGGAATTGGAATAATAACATACGTCCAATATTTTTAGCTATTATCAATGAAGGCAATACAATGTTTTTTCTAAAAAAAGATTGGGTTATCAGCATCAAACCTCTTATTGCTTGAGCAAATATAATGCTATCCCAAATTTCTGATATTGTTATCCGTTCATCTTCCTCTTTTTTTTTTTTCTCCTCGTCTTTTTTTTTCCCAGTGTTTGTCTCTTCCTCTTCCTCCTCAAAGTCGGAAGTTTCGGATTCTGGGTTTCCCCCCACGGAATTCCTAAAAATAAGATTAATTATTCGATATCTATATCTATCAAAAAAAGAAAAAAAAAAGACTTTGTCTATTCGATCCAAAAAAAGCGGGGAATGAACATTTGTTTGAAATATTTCCCAAATAACTGTTTTACGTCTTTGAGCACGCATGGATCCTTGGATTATACCCCGATTAAAATCTGGTTGTTGCGAATAACGTATCAAAGCCACCTCTTCTGCTTCTGCTTCTGCTTCTGCTTCTGCTTCTGCTTGATCAATATTATCAGTATCGGTATCCAGATTTTTATCAGTATAGATCACCACCCGTTTCGCTTTTCTTGAACAAATTTCATAATCTTCCTTCTGTTCTTCTCCATTTTCTTGATCCAGTCCTTCTAATTCATCGGTCAATTTGTATGACCATCGAGGAACCTTTTTACTGATTTCTTCTATTCCAATGGATTTTTTTTCTTCTATTCCAATGGATTTTTTTTCTTCTATTCCAATGGATTTTTTTTCAGTTGTTGTTTGATCATTTGGATTGGTTGTAATTATGTCGAATACAAATCTCAAGGATTTTGCTTTACTTTCTGAATTAATTCTTCTTTCTTCTTCCAATAAAAATAAAGAAGATTCATCGATTGACGTTAAGAAATTAACAATATAATTAAATGATGATTTCTCATCAAGCGGATTCTTTTCATGTTCAAATTCTCGAGAATTTTTAGAAATAGGAAAGAGCCCATGAATCTTATTTATCCAAAACGTTTCTATGGAATCTACATCTTCTTCTTCTGTAGAAGTAATTAAATCATTTGTAGAAGTAATTAAATCATTTGTAGAAGTAATTAAATCATTCATGATTGTATGTGAATAGAATTTTTTTATTGTTCTTATTGTTCCACGATACGGTCCGCTCAAAAAAGGATCATACGCTTTTGGCAAGTATTCTTGCTCATTCTCATCGTTGCATAATCTGGTCCTTTTTTCAAGTATATCTAGAGCAAGAGATATCCTT
>NW_027020823.1:0-2500 GCF_036884655.1 Musa acuminata AAA Group
AGCTTCCGCCTTGACAGGGCGGTGCTCTGACCAATTGAACTACAATCCCAGCGAGGTGTATGGTATACATATTCTTAATGGTTTCAGAAAAACATTTTCTTCGTCGCGTTGTAACAGAGACACGAATGATATACTAACTGATATCATATACACATAGAACACATAGATATGGACTATAGTGAAAGTGACACGGATTACTAGTAACCTGTGTTTATTTTATTTTATTGCCAAAAATAGATAATCAACCTTTCATTGAGAAAAAAACGATTTTTCCTTTCATAATCTTTGCTTTGATTAAGTATTATGAATCTAGATCGTTAGAAAGAAAAGATCAGAACGAATGAGAAAAACATGGATAGAGAAACAAAAATGGACTCTTTCTCTTTTACGGATCAGGTATTTTTGTTTCTGGGGGACAAATTGGTTATATCATTGGTTATATCATATTCATGGAGCGGCGAATTTTTGGGCCGAGCTGGATTTGAACCAGCGTAGACATATCGCCAACGAATTTACAGTCCGTCCCCATTAACCGCTCGGGCATCGACCCAGGAAGAATTCCTTCTAGGCTTATTGATAATCCATGATCAACTTCCTTTCGTAGTACCCCCAGGGGAAGTCGAATCCCCGCTGCCTCCTTGAAAGAGAGATGTCCTGAACCACTAGACGATAGGGGCATATCCGCCCAACTGTCATCATACTATGATGATAGTATGAGTAGTTTTTTGGAATTGTCAATATAATCTAATGATATGACTAGATCTGAACACTCTTTTCTACTTTTATGTTATGATTCCATAGAATTTTGTTTTGGATTTGATGGTTCATGAATGAACCATCCCATACTATTTTATATAGCGAAAGGAGGTACAGGACTCCGTCAGTTCAGGCAGTGATTGGTCCGACAGAACAGAAAAGGGGGTAGAACCCCACTTAATTTCTTTTCTTCAATTTTAACTCATTAATTTTAACTTAACTCATTGCTTCGTTCATTGTTCAGATAAAATATGCCTATCACTATCTCACATTAAGTCAGAAATTAAAAAACGATAGAAATTTTCCTTTTTTCTTTTTTATTTTTTTATAAGAATTCGGTTCAGGGTACGAATACCCTCATCACATGATTCAAGAAAATCTATCGAATCTATGTCGATGTCAGATTGGTACATGTATCAATCAAGTGAATCTTGTTTTGATGAGTCAGTAAAGGTAAACAAGCGGGTCGGTCTTGAAACAATTCACTGCATTATTTTTATCAAAAAAAAAAATAAAAAATTTGCCCACTTTTTACTTTTGGGGGTAAATCAAATTGATTGCTCCTAAATGAACTATGTATATATTATGTGCATATATGTATTATATCATGTACATATATTATGCAGTAGACTCATAATGGAAAAAGGCTATAATTCATGAATCGAATAAAACAAGCCCTTTAACTCAGTGGTAGAGTAACGCCATGGTAAGGCGTAAGTCATCGGTTCAAATCCGATAAGGGGCTTTTTCCACTAAACTAAAGTTTGAGTCTTTGTTTTTCGGTGGAGAATAGAGATTTCTTTTTATTTCTAAAAAGAAAAGGGTAACCACCATTATAATGACTTCTGATTATTACGAGTTATAGTTAAAAAGTGAAACATTATTCATTATTATTAGTATAAATAATAATGAATAATTGTAGTTATTAGAACTAGTCTACTCTGTACTGACAAAGTAGTCCTCTTCATGTCTAATTATTCAAATTTTTGTTTTTGGACAGGAATATTCTAGATGTCCAATCGCTATTATGAATCGCCAAACCAAAGTATTCTTACTTCTCCATTGTTTTTATCAACCCAGCATCAAATTCTAAATCAAGAAAAAGTAAGTGGACCTAACCCATTGAATGACGACTATATCGGCTATTCTGATATTAAAATTCGATATAGATGAAATTGTACAAGCGGATTTTTTTATTTCCTTAGACCACGCAAGTCAGGAATTTGTCGATATTTCCGATTTAATGAATCTTCTTCTTACTGAATGCTCCATGGGAATAAATCGATATTCTTTTCCGCTACATATAAAAGTTTATTTCGAAAATATATTTTTCAATATCTTTCCTTGATTTCAGAATCAGATATTGTTTTGTTCTTCCGCCAATGCAATAGAGAACGAATGCGAGAAAGGGACTTTACTTTCATTTCCAGTCTACCATTATTTAAATATTTAATCTAGTTTAGGGGCAGGAAAAAACAGTGAATTTTCTTTTTTTTGTTTGTTTGACCCGTTAAAAGATATACTCTGTAACTGTATATGAGTCATAGGGACAATTCCGGGTTCAAATACTTAATTTATTTTATATAGTATAAGTTATAAGATAAGTATAAGATAAGGTATAAAGACTAATCGAATCGAGCTCGTGGATTTATTTACTTAGATTGTTTGTGGCCCAATAGAAAAGAAGAATTTGTATCTTCGAAACCCATTGTAAGGGCATGGAACGAGAAATCGTCCACAGATA
>NW_027020823.1:7500-10000 GCF_036884655.1 Musa acuminata AAA Group
CGAAATCCTTTTTATCTGGCATTAACTTGGAACCACGTGCATCTAAAGCACCTTTTACTAAAATCAGTGTAGTTGTATGCAAACCTAGAGCAATAGCATGATGAACCAAGAAGTCCCCAGGACCTATTGTTAAGAAGAGTGAATTACTATTCTCATTAACAGCATTCAACCAGCCCGGTAACCATATGCTTCGACCTGCATTGAATGCTGGGCCATTCGTTGAAGATAAGAGTACATCGAACCCATATGAAGTCTTACCATGAGCGGATTGTATCCATTGGGCAAATATAGGTTCAATCAAGATTTGTTTTTCCGGAGTACCAAAAGCGAGCATAACATCGTTATGAACATAAAGGCCCAAGGTATGGAACCCAAGAAACAGGCTGGCCCAACTTAAATGAGATATGATAGCTTCTTTGTGGTCTAACATTCTTGCCAATACATTATCCTCATTCTGTTCTGGATTGTAATCTCTAATGAAGAATATAGCTCCATGAGCAAAGGCTCCTGTCATGATAAACCCTGCGATGTATTGGTGATGAGTATATAACGCAGCTTGAGTAGTAAAGTCTTGTGCTATGAATGCATAAGCAGGTAAAGAGTACATGTGTTGAGCTACTAAGGAAGTAATAACCCCTAAAGAGGCTAGAGCAAGACCTAATTGAAAATGAAGCGAATTATTGATTGTGTCATAAAGACCCTTATGCCCACGCCCTAATCGACCCCCTGGAGGAATATGTGTTTCTAAAAGATCTTTGATACTGTGCCCAATCCCGAAGTTAGTTCTATACATATGACCAGCGATCAGGAAAATAAATGCAATAGCTAAATGATGATGAGCAATATCGGTCAGCCATAAACTTTGCGTTTGTGGATGAAATCCACCGAGAAGGGTTAGAATGGCAGTTCCTGTTCCTTGGGAAGTACCAAATAAATGGCTACTCGAATCAGGGTTTTGGGCATAAAGATTCCACTGACCCGTAAAAAGTGGTCCCAACCCTTGAGGATAGGGTAATACATCTAAAAAATTATTCCATCTGACGTACTGTCCCCTGGATCCTGGAATAGCGACATGAACTAAATGTCCTGTCCAAGCCAAAGAACTCACTCCGAAAAGTCCTGACAAATGATGATTTAGACGAGATTCGGCATTTTTGAACCACGAAACGCTTGGTTTCCATTTTGGTTGTAAGTGTAACCAACCCGCTATTAAGGATATAGCAGAAAGAAATAATAGAAAAAGAGCTCCAGTATAAAGATCTTCATTAGTGCGTAATCCGATTGTATACCACCACTGATAAACGCCGGAATAAGCGATATTCACTGGACCGGTAGCACCTCCTCGAGTAAAGGCTTCTACAGCTGGTTGACCAAAATGAGGATCCCAAATTGCATGAGCAATAGGTCTTACATGTAAAGGGTCTTGTATCCATGACTCAAAATTTCCTTGCCAAGCTACATGAAAGAGATTTCCGGACGTCCACAGAAAGATTATTGCTAATTGCCCAAAGTGAGAAGCAAAAATGTTCTGATAAAGACGTTCCTCAGTAATATCATCATGACTCTCGAAGTCATGTGCGGTAGCAATACCAAACCAAATACGACGAGTAGTGGGGTCCTGAGCTAAGCCTTGGCTAAACCTCGGAAATCTTAATGCCATAATGCCTTTCAAATCCTCCTAGCCATTATCCTACTGCAATAATTCTTGCTAAGAAGAATGCCCATGTTGTGGCAATTCCACCCAGAAGGTAATGGGTTACTCCTACAGCACGTCCTTGTACAATGCTCAAGGCTCTAGGCTGAGTAGCAGGAGCAACTTTTAATTTGTTATGAGCCCAAACGATGGATTCAATGAGTTCTTGCCAATAACCACGGCCACTGAATAGAAACATTAAACTGAAAGCCCAGACAAAATGAGCACCTAAGAAAAAGAGACCATATGCAGATAATGAAGAACCATAAGACTGAATTACCTGAGATGCCTGTGCCCATAAGAAATCTCGAAGCCACCCATTAATAGTAATGGAACTCTGCGCAAAGTTTCCTCCTGTAATATGAGTTACTACCCCTTGATCACTTATAGTACCCCAAACATCCGACTGCATTTTCCAACTGAAATGGAAAATAACTACGGAAATCGCATTGTACATCCAGAATAGACCTAAGAAGACATGATCCCAGGCAGATACTTGACATGTCCCCCCTCTTCCAGGTCCATCACAAGGAAAACGAAAACCAAGATTTGCTTTATCAGGTATCAAACGGGAACTGCGAGCAAATAGAACACCTTTCAGTAGTATCAATACAGTCACGTGGATCGTAAATGCATGAATATGATGGACTAAGAAGTCTGCGGTTCCTAATGGAATAGGTAACAAAGCTACTTTGCCGCCTACTGCTACCAACTCACCACCTCCCCAAGTTAAGCTGGTACTTGCTGTTGCACCAGGAGCTGTTATGCCGGGTGCTAAAGCATGGGTGTTTTGTACCCATTGAGCAA